>NC_056741.1:664386362-664398862 GCF_019279795.1 Protopterus annectens | reverse complement strand
AGTAAGGAAAGAGGGTATAAATAAAAAAAATTAAGTGGATTAAGAGCTTTACGGAAGAACTGACAAGGATTTATGAGGACAGATAAAGACAGAAATAGAAAAATACAGACACGACTGTGGAGTAGATGATAGGGTAAAGTAACATTGTTATTATTATTATGAAGACTGAAAAGAACATAAAGCAGATATTGACTCCAGAAAAAAATAGTATGTGGAAGTGGGTAGTATGGGTAGCATAAATGAGGAAATTCAAAGGTTTGGGGGACCTTTATATGGATTTGTGTAAAGAGATGCAGAGGGTAGTTGTTGGGGGACTATTAGTAAAGAATGCATACAAATAAACAATGCATTGACAGCAGAGGAACAGGTGGAGACCATTAGCTGTATGAACAGGTGTAAGACTGGGGGATTGGATGGCTTTCCAGTTTTACTTTTAAAGTAATAAGGTTAGAGATTGGGAGATGCTGGTTAAACTCTTTGAGAAGCTTCTGAGGACTGGGACTACACCATGGTCAATGAGGAAGGCAGGTATGGTAAATGAATATGAAGGGAGCAATAATAGGAGGATATGGCTACAGATTTTGTGATAGTTCTGGTGGCATGGATTAAAAGGTTTTCATGAACATTTGCACTGGAGAACAAAAGGATTTTGTGTAAAAACTCTACAGATTACTGGATACTATTAATGGATTTTAAAGGCTAAAGGTGAAGAAAAGAAAAGAAAAAGTTGGAATAATCTTAATGGGTATGTTGAAAGCATTTTATGTGTAAGTTGAATATTCTTTTTAAACTTAGGAAGCAGGCATTGGGAGCTGGATGGTATGGCCATAGGTTAGATGTACTTTGGTGACAAGCAAAAGTGAGAATCAGATTAAAGGGAGCCAAAATGGATGAATAAAAATTAGGGATAGGGTTGTAGCTGAGATGCTCATTGTCACCGAAGTTTTATTTTCCAAATCATTTTATTAATATCATGCATATCATATTTGAATGCATAGCTTGTAACATCTGTCTAACATTCACTTGTATTAATTAATACAATTTAATACACAAAACAAATGTTTATGCATTTGTGTTTTTATTTCTATGCAGTTTTTGCCCAATGCATAATGACCATCAAGTCTTCTCTGAATCAAACTGGGACACATGTATTCCCTTCTGCTGGAGTTCAGTGTCAGATCCACTAGGGTAACAGCCGTCAGAGGTTTCATTTAGACAGTTATGAGGGTTGTTGTGCCTTCACTGGCATAGCAAACGTGAGGATATATTTACATTAAACCATAACCACATCACCTGGTGTGACATGTGCACCTATTTACCACAAGACTACCAATACCTCACTATCGATGCATAAGTGATCCTTCTCATATGTAGACAAAAGCTACCATCACAGGCTTTGGTAACCACAGTATATATATATATATATATATATATATCCTCCTGATACTGGTGCCTACTTTCTGTATTTTTGGGCCTCAGGGATTAGGACTGGCATGATCAAAGAACAAATAACCAGATAGTACCACCAAGATTGTTGAGCTGTACCTGCTGATTTCCTGTCTTCTTTCCATGTCTCTTCCAGTACTTGAGTTGCTTCTCAGACTTCAGTATTTTAGACAACAGCCATGGCTTTATTCCCCTGTGGCACAGAACTTGGGTAAAATAGTTTTGTGCTATTCTACCTCACCACCTAACTGCACTTCTGGTCCTCTCTCTTTTCTTGGCTATATTGCTACTCCAGCATCCCATAAACAATCTGTCACATAATGCCTCTATTTCCCCTAGCCATACTGACCTCAGTTTAATATGCACATCTTAAAATGTAAACTACTAATGGCAGTACCCTCACTCTTACTGCTTCTGTTCTCCTACTCACTGACTTCATCCTGCCAGTCCTTTTGTGTGGTGTAATCTTTGCCATGACCTTTAACTCCTTCCAGTTTTCCTCCTGGTCCCTGTACTAAATATTTCTTCTCCAGTTTTGGCCATAGCAACCCTATTGGGTTTTGTTCTCATCCCTCATAAATATCTTTGCCATCGTCAAAAATCATATTTTTCCCATTTTCTACACAAGGTCTGGGAATTGCATCAACTGTCATTATGTCTCTCTGTTTAGTGCCACTCTCGTACCTTCTTAGACAGTCATGACAGTTTGTCACAGGTCTTCTCCTACCCGATCCATTCATCTTTTTGCTGGATAGCTTTGTTTCTTCTTGTCTTCTTCTGGTCTGTCCCAAATCTTCTTCACCAGATTGTTTCCTGCTTCACCGTGCATTTAATCTGTTCTTGCTGACCTTCTCTGCAACTGTAGGAACTTGGACTTCTGTTCTGATGTCCTCATTTCTTTGACTATCCCACAGTGTGTCTCTTACTACCCATTTCAAGCACTTCATCTCCATCATCTCTAGCTTCCTTAACAGCTCTGCTATCACTACCATCCAGTAGTTCTAGTTGTACCACTCTTTTGTACACCTTACTTTTCAGCTTGTTTGGCATATTTCTGTCACAAAATACCATTGAGAATCTGTGCCAGTTGGCTGGGCCCCCTCAGATTCTAGCTTTGACCTCCTTATCCAGACTTTTTTTCTTCTCAATCACTCCTCCCAGATATGTGAAGCTGTCGACCTGTCCTGCTTTTTCCCAGTCTGTCTCATTTGTCAGAGTCTTCTGATTTCTTCCATTTGCTGGCATGAGAACTGTGTTATCTGCACGGAGGTTCATTCAGTATGCCTTTAATTTACATTCCATTTCTCTACCATTTGCTGAAGCTCTTGTTCAGAGTCTGCCACATCGTCTGCATAGAGCAGCTCTGTTGATGTGTCCCCTCCAGCATATTTGTAAATGTAATTCATCATCAGTATGAAAACAATGGACTCAGAGATGAACCTTGATGCACACCACTTCTACTGTAACCCCTTTATGAGTATGAACACTATTAGTACTTGTCTCTTTGGGTCCTTGTACATAGCCTGCACTAATTCTATCAGTGATCCTGGGACTCAGAATCATCTCAGGACTTCCCAAATGAACTTTCTTGAGGCCTTGAATTATGCTTTCTGCCTATTTGGACTCTATCCTACTTTCTAGCTTCTTCTCAACTGTCTAGCTCACTGCAGACATCAGGTTGGTTGTGCTGCATCCTGGTCATAATCCGTACTGCTCATCTCCCATCTTGATTTCTATTAATCTGCGTATTCATTTAACAGTCATCCACTTCTGCACTTTAATTCATTGTGACAGAAGTTTGATACCACTATACTGTCCACAGTTGTGAATGTCCCCTTTGCTCTTGCACACTGGCACTAGAATACTTATTCTCCAGTCATCTGGAATATGCCTTTGTCTCCATCTACTATGAGTACCCTTAGGGGCAATATCTCACGTATCTCACTCAACATCTTGATCATATCTGCTGTGACCTCATCTAGGCCTGCTGATTTCCTTGAACTCATTTTCCTTAGTGTTGTTCTTATGTATTCTAGTTTGTGATGTTCTTCTTCTTCTCTTATTGTAGGCTGTGACTGGGGCAGTACGGCTTCTGTGAGGTTTTCTTCATTCAGAAGCTGCAGGAAGTACTCTTTCCATCTGCCTTCGATGTTCTGTGGACTGGTAAGCAGGTTGTTACTGGCATCTGTTATGAAGGGTGCATAATGACTATCTTCATTATTTTTCTATCTTTGTGCTGCAACCATATAGTTTTGTAGTGCCATCCCCTGAGCCACTTTCCAAATGCTCATGGAATGCTTCTAATGCCTTTTTCTTTGCTACTGTGACTGTTCTCTTAACCTCTTTGTTAGCCAACCAGTATTCATTTTTACTCTGGTCTGTTTTTTTCTATTTCCCACTTTTTCCAGCAACCCATCTTTCATTTGATAACTTCCATGACTACTGCATTCCATCACCAACTTTCCTTATATGTCTTATTTCCATACCTGGCTCAACCGCAATTTTTGTTCTGTAGTCCTCATACATGCAGATTTCAAACACTACCTTTCTTCTTCAACACCATCTATTTTCTCTTCTCTTCTCTTCTCTTCTCTTCTCTTCTCTTCTCTTCTCTTCTCTTCTCTTCTCTTCTCTTCCCTTCTCTTCTCTTCTCTTCTCTTCTTCCTGAGGAATACTAGTGCCCTGAATATTAACTTGATGTCTTGCACTTTTGATCCAGTCAACTTCCAGGTCTTCTACATAGTCTTTGTTGACATTAGAGCCTCTTCTGACCACTGATTGTCACTACTTTTGTTTTATGCTGTGGGCTGACTGTTTCAGTGTGGATGAATTTGCAATTGCTAATTCTTCCCCACTGCCCCGTCTTTACCAAGACAAAGTCTACATGAGTTGCTGTATTGCTGAACTGTGTGTTGGCCACCATCAAGCGATGTGCGAGATAGAAATCTAGGATGGCCTCTTCTTCTTTATTCCTATTGTCCCACCCATGTGGACCCAGGCAGTTCTTGTATCCTGTACTGTCTGTCCAGATATGAGCATTTAGGATCCCCATTACTAATACAAACTCATATCATCTTGCTTTATCTAGTAAGTCCTACAATTGTGTTGGCTGTCTGAGTGCACTCTTTTCCTTGCTTCCACAACCTTGCTGCTGGGCATAGGTTGAAAGTATGAATAATTCCCTATCCATGCATATGGATTTGATTGCCTGGAATCACTCACTAATTCTTATGATATCCCTCAGTGTCTTCTGAAGCTTCTTTATCACCAGAATTACCACACTATTTGAAGTGTGTGCCCTCCCATCTTGTCTTCTAGATACAGTGCGTGCCTGACTTCCTTCTTACCATTGTGTCCTCCACTTCTAAGCTGCATCCTATCTCTGAACCTATAATGAGCGTAGCAATCCTTTGTTAATGTTTGGCAGGTTGACTGGATTTATGTCCAACCTTCACTCAACAGTTTTTGTAGGTAAACCAAGCTGGGGAAATGGACACTGACTGGCTAGTAGTTTATTGATCCAGGACTGCTGGGCATTATGGCAGGAACACACTTGCCAGCTGGGGTGCATAGACTCTTCCTTCACCATTATTATGAGTCCCTAGCATAGTCCACATCATCAACCCACTTATAACCAGCAAATACAATGCCAGTTGGAGTGACATTAATCAGTATGACCATATACCTTAGAGCCAGCTTCTACATTAATTGGCTAGCCTTGACATGGTGCACAGTCTGTGATCTATGACCTCCTATCTGGAGGATACCGTGCATCAAAACTGATCCCTAAAGCAGTTTCTCTATTAAATTCTTACCCTGATACACACCCCCTAGAGTCCATGCTGTTCTGTTATTGGGTGAGGTTGTGGGGGAAGTGCACACCACATGTTTTTTTGTAGGGACCCCACAGGGAGAATATTCAAACTCCCACAAGCATGGAACAGCAGCCAGACCTGAACCTTGTCAATGGGAGGCAAAGATTTTAACCATTATGTCAACTGTGTCTTCTTGCATTTTGCCGGCTTGCATTAAGAGACCAACTGCTTCACCTTTTTTCATTTTTCATATGTCTTATTTTCACTACCAGTTCTTCCAATCATTTTTCTATGATGATATATGAAGCCTGTGATTTTTTTTCAACTCCTTAAAAATATTCAGCATGTGCACTCATATCTCTTCTACATCTTCCAACGATAACATAAAATAATTAGGTAACAAGCTTATTTGACTTCTTTTGTCTCTTTATCCCTAGATTTCTGCCAGTCTATTTATTCTCTGAGCTAGTCTCTACATGACCACAATAAAGACCCCTTAATTCAGAGGATATCCTTGCTTTGCTCATCTGCCTAATCTAGACTTGTCAGAAAAATCTCAATTTACCATAAACTGAACATCTGATTACTTATACAGTGCTCCTGTATATCTATCCCTTCTTTCTTCCTATACTTGCCTTAATGTCTTCATTAAAGTCCCAATTGACCAGGATGAAAGTCCTCTGAATTTCAATGAGTACTATCCCTGCCCATTTTATATTTCCCTTGCATGCCAACTAATAATATTCAGCAATAGTCTACTATGATCTGTTGATGACCTTCCTTTGACAAATCCTTATTGTGACCCCCCCCCCTACTAACTTTGATAGTAGTGTTTCCAAGCTAGCTGTGTATAGCCCAGCCAAAATGTTCACATAACTGTTGTATACAAAATTGGTCTATAATTTGCCATGTTCTTCAACCGCCCTTATATAACTTTATAATCTCTGCTTGCATGTTGATTGTGGCATATTTTACTCTTCCCATATTCTGTTAAACAACTTTACCAAATAATTCTGTCTTTGCATTTTTTTCAACTTGTACTGAGCCACTGGGCAACTATCTGGTCCATCTGGTTTACCTTTTTTTCATATGTTTCATTGCCACTACCAGTTCATCCATGTCCAGATATTTATATATCCTTTCTCTGTCTCCCTTTCTGAGTTCTGACCATTCCCATCCCTTTGACTCCTTTCCAAATGTTTCTGTACATGCACACAATTCCTCATAGACTTTTTCAAATGTCCTCTCTAATTTCTTTATTCTGTATAATTCTCCTACCTTGTTCTGTTTCTACTATGGCCACAGCACTCTCTTTCTTGAATATTTAAGTTTGTACACTAATAATTTAAGATCTAGTTCCCTTTTATTTCTCTACCTCTTTCCCCTTCACCCAACTTTTAAATGTATTCAGAGTTATATTAGGCAGGATCAAGGGGAAGGATGCCCAAGTGCAAGATATCAGGGGGCACAAGCAACATTGCATAATTTAGGAAACCATGAGTAATACCCAAATATCTGTGATTCTTAAATGAGTGTCTTTATTATCCTCAAAACATTAGTAATTGCTAGGGTGTGTTAGTGTATCCGTAGCTATAGCAATGATCTCACACGTAATCTTTGGTATAGTTCACATTTTCATGAATTCATTTTTTTGTGTGTATCTGTGTGTGAGGAGGTAGTTTTCAGCTTTGGTGAAGACTTTTTTATGGGTCCTTAAGTTCTCAATGTTGTGGGAAGAGTATAGAATACTATATGTGTGAGGCTGAGCTAGATTTGCTTTTGGTTTCTATGAGTTGCTCTAATTCCTGCTACAGTTCCTTCACCCTGTCCACACAACCCATCATCTCTTCCACTATTTGGCCCTCATCCTCTTCATTCATACCTATCTGTTCCTGCTGCAACTCTGGCTATCTATCTTTCAGCATCTATTGTGATGTCTTCTATATCCCATCACTTCCATCCACTGAGCAGCTTTGATGCCATCTCATTCCTTAATTTCTACTTGTCTCTTCTTTGATTCATTCCACTGGAGTATCTCCATAACCACTGCATACCAGAGATTGTTGCACTGGACCATTCATCATGTATCCATGTCTATAGTCTTTACCGCTCATGTGGTTTCATCATACAGTAGTACCCTATCCAGCATCCTTGCCTTTGTACTTTCCTCCCTACTAAATATAAACTGCATAATCTTCTCCCATTTTCCATCTATGCATCTAGCATTCATATCTCTTTTAGATATTTCCTTACATTTTTCTTGCATTTCATGTCAAATTCTTCCTTCATTGTCTCAAGCATTATTTTAATACTAATGAAAAAAGTTGCATTAAGTTGAAAGACACTAAGTGTGAAATAGAGGAAAAACAGGGTAGGTAATGTAATAAATACATTTGCTGATTCCTTGTGTATCGGTGATTTTTGTCAGATCTGGGAATGAGATCAGCTTGAAATACCCTAATAACTGGTGAGAATCAGAGTAGGATGAAGATAGATGAGAGGTGTTAGATGCACTTATTCAAAAGGGGAATAATTATTTGGGGCTATGGGTGCTCTCCACTATACTGAGCATAAGGAATACAAATTGGCAAGAACTAATACTGAAAACATGGTGGTTGTTACTTAAGTAGCTGAGAATAGTAGGGTCACTATGGATCATACCTCTCAGCTGTCCAGAATTGTGCAGAATGTCCAGATTTTTGATAATACTTTTGGTGTGTTCCTCATAAGAATTAGGATGGATGTCAATAAATAATGATGTGCATTTGAGTTTCATACTTCATATCCTTCAGAAAATGCATGTTAAAACAAATGCTTTTATTCTAGCAACTTTCTATGCCTTTAGGACCAATATTTAAAATCTTTCCCTATTTTGGGTCTTTGTCACCCCATCATTTTAGGCTTTGTCCAGATTTCTTGTGATTAGAAGTTGAGTAGGCAGCCATCACAGCACTTTTAATAGCATTTTGTTCGGATGATAAATGTACATTGTAGAGTATGAAAGTTTGCATGACAATAAAAATGTGACAGAGGGAAAAATAAAAACTAAGATAGGTCAGTGAAAAAGAGAAGTGGAAATGCTGAATTTGTGGAGATATGCATTTGTTCTGAATGTTGACTAGAGGTTAAGGGGAAAGAGGATGAGGGGTTAAGATGGAAAAAAGGGAAAAAGAGGTTGGGAGGTTTTAGGAGGAATGACAGCAAGTGAATTAAAATGAAAATGATCAAAGCAGCTGAGAATTAGGAGTGTTAACATTGAAATGTGAGGAATGGGATAAAATAAGACTAGGGAAATGTTACACATGAATCAAAGGAAGGATAAGGTTAACAAAGTGGGGAGAAGAAGAAGGACTGGAAAAGGGTATTTGTACAGAACAAGAAGTAAGACAATGCGATTTTGAAAAAGTATGAAAATAGGAAGAAAGTCACTTGAAAACATTCAAATAAAAATATGAATATCTAATTTGCATAGCAGTCGAGTACTGAATACCACATCACTCTTCCAGCTTACAGTAAGAATACAAGATACTAATCAGAAACAAATTTAAAAAATAAAGAGTGACAAAAATTATGGAAAATATAAGCAACATATATGCAAATTATCATACAGACAGTGCAAAACCTATGGATACTAATGAACTGCATTGCAGAATCCTACTACACAAACCCAGGGATTCAATAACGCCTACACTAAGTGTACATTAATTGTATACCGTTCTAAGTGAACAGAAACAAAGACATAGCTCACACCTTTTCCTCCTAATTTTAGCTTTTGTACTGATATTTTTGCAGCTTTAAATAGTGGCAGGAATTCATAAAAACACTGCCTCCATGGGACCAGATGGTGTCCCAGGCTGTGTCATATGCAAGCTCCAAAAGGAATTAACCCTGCATCTTAATACCATGTTCAATCTCAGCCTCTCCACTGGATATGTGCCCATAGAATGGCGCACGGCAATGGTGGTCCTGCTACACAAGGGTGGGGCCACAAGTGACCCTAGGAACTACCGATCAATAAGCCTGACCAGTCTGATCTGTAAGGCTATGGTGCGAATCATTATGGAACTCATAAATGGAGAGATTGAGAACCTCCAGTCACTGGACCTGACACAGTTCGGCTTCGTCAAGGACAGATCATGCCTCCTGAACCTGGTGGATTTCTTTGAGACAGTTACTCAGGCTATAGATAAGAGAAAGGAGGTACACACGGCTTACCTTGACCTTGCTAAAGCATTTGACACCATTCCCCATTCAGGTATTATTGATAAGCTCACCAGCCTGGGCATAAACCCTTATGTCACAAGATGGATCGCAAACTGGCTCTCAGACAGATCCCATAAAGTAAAAGTAGCGGGATCTATGTCCGAATCCAGACCAGTAATGAGTGGTGTGCCACAGGGCTCTGTCCTGGGGCCCCTCCTGTTTGGCATATACTTCTCAGAAGTACAGGCAAGCACGGAAGGGCTGTGGCTGACTAAGTTTGGGGACGACTGCAAACTGGGTGCTATAATAGAGTCTCCGGCCGACATGGAGATCCTCCAGAAGGGCCTAAATGAGACTGATGCATGATGTCAAAGCCATGGTCTCAAGCTAAATGCAAAAAATGCGTAGAAATCCCCTTTGGAAAAAACAGAGTACCCGCAAACTACAACATAGGAGGTAATCCCTTGGAATCTGAAGAAGAAATAAGGGATCTAGGGACCCAAGTAGATAGTCAGCTTTCCTTTGATAACCATGTTGCCAAAGTGGTTAGAAAATCCTTCTATGTGACCCATCTGATCATGAAAGGGTTTGCATCAAGATCTAAGGATGTAATGGTGCCCCTCTACTCTTCCCTCATCAGACCCATTATTGAGTACAATGCACCAATTGGAATGTACCTGGCTAGACATCTCCAGCAGCTGGAGAGACCACAAAGGTACCTAACCAAGAGAATTACTGGCCTCAAACAGTTGCCCTATGCAGGATGATTGAAAAAGCTAAGACTGTTCTCTGTTGCATACCGCTTTCTCTCAGGCGATCTCTGTCTAACGTACAGAGCCATGTCCAACCCAGAACTGTTGAACATGCTCCATCTTAGCAAAACCAAATCTACTCGAGCTACATGCTCTAGGGATATAAACCTCAACACAACAATGAATAGAACATGCTGGAGGGATAGATTCCCTTCACAGAGACTTCCCTTACTATGGAACAGGGTCCCGATCTACATAAGACAGAGCCCCTTACTATCACTCTTCAAGAGGAACCTTGATGAGTGGATGGGTAACAGAAAGTTCACACCGGGGATCACACCAACAGCACTACTAGATAGGGGCCAAGGGTACTAGCTGCTAGTACAAGGGTCTAGGGAACTACTAAATGGACAGTGAATACTGCACAACGTGGCTGGGCTAATATATGCCTTTGGGCAGATAGCCCAGTACCAACCTATGAACCTATGAACCTATAAAGGTTACCACAAAGTGTAGACTACATGTACACTTAGTGCAATCTTCCTCAGTGACTAAAAAGCACAAAAATCTGATAATAATGTGCTTGAATACATACCATGTACATGTAGTCTACATTTAGTGTAGGCTTTATTGAATCTGGCCCAAGGCCTTATATTTTTGCTTCAGAAAAAGGAGACATGAAACAGGTGTCAACTTTCATTACATTATTGTCACTTGTATTTTCCTCATGTACTGTGGTTTTCTGTGTACTGCACATCTTCAAAAATCACATGTGATGAGGGTGATTCAGGAAATTCTGTCTAGGAGTAAATTCTGCCTACAAATACGGGCATAACTCCAAAAATAGGAGCATCTTGTGCAAGAGTAATTTAGGCCTAAAATAAGAATGTTCCTCCGAAACAGGGACAGTTGAGAGGT
This sequence comes from Protopterus annectens, assembly GCF_019279795.1. NCBI lineage: Eukaryota > Metazoa > Chordata > Ceratodontiformes > Protopteridae > Protopterus > Protopterus annectens. The sequence continues at coordinate 664,387,728 of NC_056741.1, read as the reverse complement.
CTGGATACCTCTCAACTGTCCACATTTTCACAAAATGTCCAGACTGTTGCCTCATATTTTTGTCTGTTCCTCAAAAAAATGTGTTTTTTCTGTCAAACCACTGAGGACTGAAGACAGTAAACAATGATGTATATTTGAGTTTCAGACTTCATATCCTTCAGAAAATGGAGAGTAACATACACTATGTTATTCTAGCAACTTTCTAAGTTTATATGATCAATATTAAAAATCTGTTCCTATTTTTGGGCCATTGTCTCCCCATTGTGTTAAGTTTTGTCTAGATTTCTTGAGCTAAGAGGTTGGGAAGTATGGGTCTTACAGACAGACTTTAAAAAAAAATTAACACTACTTAAAGCAGCACCCAGGCTAAGTACAATGCAAAAATGTTTGGTGCATCATGATGTCATGAATGGGCATGTTAACAGTAACAGTTAAGTACTTAGATGTATTCATAGGCTCATAGGTTCATAGGTAGGTACTAGGCTATCGGCCCAAGGGCCTAAGTAAGCCTAGCCAACAAGGTTCCTGGCTTATGCCACCCAAGAAAGTTATTTTCATGTGCCCCTGTCATGCAGAGCTACAGAAGTGATCCCCAGGGTGTATTTCCTAGTTCCCATCCACTCATCAAGATTTTTCTTGAAGAGTGCTAATGAGGAACTTTGCTTGACATACATGGGTAGCTTGTTCCAGAGTATGGGAAGTCTCTGGGACAGGAATCTATCCCTCCAGCAAGTCCTGTTTATTGTGGTGACAAGGTTTTGGTTCCTAGAGTGTGCAGCTCAGAGAGATTGAGATTTCTTTAGGTATAGCATGTCCAACAGCTCTGGGTTTGGCATAGCTTTATATATTAGGCAGAGATCACCAGAGAGTAGGCAATATGCTACGGAGTAACCGTGGAGTTTTTTGAGATGGTCAGTAATCCTCTTTGTGAGGTACTTCTGTGGCGTTTCCAGCTGCTGCAGATGTATTGTGATATACATTCCAAAAGAGGCGTTGTACTCTATAATGGGTCTAATGAGTGTCGAGTAGAGGGGAACAATGACCTCTTTTTTTCCTGGATGAGAACCCTTTTGTAATGAGGTGTGCCATGTAGAAGTATTTCCTGACTACTGTGGTGATGTGATTATCAAAGGAGAGACTATTGTCCACCTGGGTCACAAGGTCTCTTATCACACATTCAGCATTAAGTAGACTGCCACCTATGTGGTAGTTCGTGGGTACAGATTTTTTACCAAAGGGGATGACAATGCACTTTTTGGCATTGAGCTTTAGGCCATGGCTCTGATACCAGGCATCTGTCTCAGTGAGGCTCTTCTGTAGGATATCCACATCATTTGGGGACTCGACTATGGCTCCTAGTTTGCAG
>NC_056741.1:664339869-664385862 GCF_019279795.1 Protopterus annectens | reverse complement strand
CATGTCCATGACTTGTCCCCACTCTTTGCAATTTTTTGACAAATAGTGTATCTCTCTCTCTCTCTCTCTATATATATATATATACATATATATATATATATATATAGAGAGAGAGAGATATAGATATGTATATATATATATATATATATATATATATATATATATATATATATATATATATACATATATTTGAATCATTACTGATTCCACAGTGTTTATTCCCTATAGTAAACTGACTGTACTGCATGATATGTGTGAAGAAACATTATAACATCCTACAGCTCAGATGGCTTAGTAGTCAAGTCATATGACTATTGTATATAGGTTCCTTGGTTCAAAACCTGCAAGGCCTGTTTATTTTGTTGCTGGGAAAGTGTATATGATTTCCTTTACATAACATGCCTATATGTGCTGTCCTTACAGTAGCAAAGGGTGTGACTATACTGTATGGGACACTTGTGTATACATGGGTGGTTTCACATGTTATATGCACTCACACATCCATTGTACACCAGCTACACTAACTTGATGACAGAAATACTTTACCACACATTTTACTATTAAAATAGTACTTTTAATACTGCTTTTCCATGTAAAATGTGATTGTCTGTTTTAGTACTCCAGCCTTGGTGGATGTCTCCAGTTTGCACTCAAAGACAGATGTGAGGTACCTCACCTGTGATCTTGTTTTCTTGTGCCTGTGTATCTCTGGCCATTCTTAACAGATTGTTAGGATTGTGTAGAAGTATAGTGTATATATATGTTGTTTGGGTTGTGTCAGGTGGGGAATACACGTGAGTGACATGGACCCTTTCTATCTGACTGTGCATGCTGCTCTGGTCAGGGACTCTGGGGAATTATATCAGTAGATACTAATATCCCTGTAATGCATGTTATCTTTGCAGATGCATGTGTAGAGCCCCAGAGCTGGACTTGGGTAGTGTTATGTCAGTGTGCTTGTTGTGTGGACTGTGCTTGGAAGCTCAGTGCAGTTTCCCTGCTGTTCTGTTATGTCCATACATTTATAGGATGTACAGATGTGTGGCCAGTACCTTTGGTCTGGTCTTCATCACTATTGTGTATTCCTGACACATCAGTGGGATGATGTGGGAATTGGGGTCACTGCATAATACAGACTACTTGAGTCCCAGACTTGTGATATTTCCATCAATATATGTTAACAGGAACAGTGTTAGTACAACAACTTTCTCAGCTTTTCTACTCATGTAATTTGGATATGTCTCTATTGTCATGCATTTGCTCCCCCCACTTTGTCTGGCTTGTTCTGGATTCATTGCACTACAGGGTTCTGCGCATACCTCTCGACTGCCAGGCTGTTTGCAGAATGTCCAGGTGTTTGGCCCATACTTTGGTTCTGTTCCATAGTTTATTTGCATTTGTCTGAGAAATCACTGTTATGATGCAATGATTTATGTCAGTGAATAACGACATACATGTCAGTTCCTATCCTCATATCTTTTGGAAGGTTCTGCTGATACACACCCTGTTGCTGTACAACTGTTCAGTCATGACAGCAATATTTTGATTATGTCCCTATATGTGGCACACTTCCCACCCTTTCTACGGCCTTTGTACCTTAGTCCTGCACTCACTAAGAGGTTGAGAGGTATGGTTCTGAGGGATGGCTGCAATGCATGTCATATAACTAAATACATACATACACATATATATATATATATATATATATATATATATATATATGTTGATATATATATATATATATATATATATATATATATATATATATATCTGCAGTTGTACATATATATATATATATATATATATATATGGGTTCACTTTATAATTTTGAAATACTGAAATCTCGAATTTCAGTATCACCAAAATTATAAAGTTGAACTTTTAAAATCATGAGAGTGCATAATCGCGAAACTGAATATCTTGAATTTGCAGTTATGGCTTTACGGTATGTTACGTGCGGTGTTGTGAGTGGATGATGTCTGGTGCTGTGAGTGGATTTAGGTGTAATTTAAGAAAAGTGAGTGTTTTTTAAGGGTTTTGTGTGGGAGTCTGAGTGTGTGTGAATGTGTTTGTCAGGTGTACGTGTGGTTTAAGTAGGCAGGTGAAAGTTTGGGTGTGTAAGTGTGGATGTGTTGGTGTTTGTATATGTGTGATGTTTGTGTGTATGCGACAGAGTGTAGAATGTATGAATGTGAGTTTCCTTTCTGTGTCTGTTTGTACGATCTTGGAGTTAGTATATATATAAGCAGGGGGATGTGGGGGTTGCATCCACATCTTATTCATAGTGTAGATTTGTGTTTTTATATCATTTGTTTGTTGTGGTGTTGTTTGGATGATGTATGTGTTGTGTGGCATTAGGTGTGTTTCTGTTCGTGATTTTGTGTTTTTTGATTTTGTAGTTTTGGGATTTGGGATGTTCGACTTTAAGGTTTCGAAATACTGAAACTCAGGATTTCAGTATTTCGAGATTATAAAGCGAACCCATATATATGTGTGTGTGTGTACATATATATATATATATATATATATATATATATATATATATATATATATATATATATATATATATATATATATATATATATATATATATATATATATATATATATATATATATATATATATATATATATATATTTCTTGTTTGATATCTATACATATGTTTATATAACAATATATATGTATAGTTTCTATGCATATTTGTTTTCTATTTATAGCTCCATATATCTGATGTATATACTTATTAATATTTATCTATTACCATACACATCTATATGTGTATATTTATATATACTAAACACGACTGATTCCACAGTGTTTGTTCCCTACAATTCTATACCTGTACTGAATGATATATTTGAAAAAACAGCACGAACTATTACATTTCAGATGGTATAGTGGTACATTACTCTGACTATAGTATACAGGGACCTGGATTCAAGACTTGGCAGCGCTGTTTATTTTGTTGCTGGGCAGAACAGTTGCTGCTGGAGACAGGGTGATTAAGGCAGTTTTATGCAGTTGTAAGTGGGTTTGCATGGTTTTGTATGATAGTAAGTGATGCCAACACACGGTTAAACAGGAAATTGATTACTCTGTGTAGGCATCGCTTAGCTTCACGCAAACTCACTTACTGCTGCTTGCTGCTTCCTGCCACTTACTCCAACTTGCCACCATGCTAATTTCTTTAAAAAAAAAGGGTAATAGGAAAGTGGTGAATAAAGGGACACACAGAGGTAAAAAACAATATGAAAGATAGCTAGGGATGTGCAGGATGGATGTAGGGGAGGTCCATACGTGTCGATTTCTGATACAGCAACAGCTGTGCATTTGTGCAGAATTTGAAGGTGAATTTGTACACTCAAACCCCTGAGAGGGGTGCGGACAACAGTAAAGTGCTGGTATGTCAATTAGACCAGATTACATGTGTCCAGTGGACACGTGTGCAAAATGGACAGCTATGTATGGGGCAATATTTTTTTTTGGGAACAGATTGCTCTTTTTTCTTTTTGAGGTGAGAGTGGGATGTTGGGGAATGATAGTAGGTATATTTGGGAAAGTAAGTTGGATAGAAGGACAGACAAGACAGCAAACAGGGGCAATATATGACACATATGGGGGGTAAACACCTTGGATGGAGAGAGTGGTTGGGAATTGGATGCACATGGGCCCCCAGTTAGATACAGTGGGACTGAGGTCCCCACCCATGGGCAGCCACAACTGGACCTTCACGGCCCCAAAGGTGTCTGCGCTGGGGGCTAAACAGGATGGGCAGGCTGACCCTCAAGATGCAGCCTTCAATTTGGTGTAGCGGATCTCAAACTCCTTTCAGAGCTCGCTATGCACCAAACCCCGGACCTGACTTTAGGTGACAGTGTCCTGTCCACACCCACTCCCAGGGGTGGATGAGCCCCATCCCCTGAGGTGGTTTCACCTGAAGGTGGTGCAGGATCAGCAGATGAGGAGCTCCTGGGTTAGGTCCTTGATGTGCTGTGGCCCAGTGCCATGACCAGATGAGGCAGGATAGGCGTTTCTGCTGGGACGTGCTATGGTGTTGAGGTTTTACAACATATGTTGGTTACTCATGAAAACACATTCCAGGATTAGTTATAACAGCATGCATAGGTGTTCCCATTAACCCAAAACATCAGATTTGAAACAGTTGCATAGCAAACAGAACACATGCATATATGGAAACACAGTGGGCATTATAACAGCATGCAGGTAACATTGATTTCAAGAGGCCAACAATAACAGTATTTTAACAGGGAACATTAATAATCAAATGTTTAAATATTTTTATAACAATATGATACATGTCCCAACAGTAGGTGTAGTGAAAAGGATACCCACTGATTTATTTGTTTAGATTATTGGTGCAGATACGGTGAGGGGAGAGAGAGAGAGAGATGTCAATGAACAATTATATAGGCTTCAGTTTCTCACAACTTTAATGATCATTGCTCTACTCATTAGCCTCCAGGTATTACCTCACTTTACATCAACCTATGGCCTTGGGTTGGACAATGGTATGTTTGTACACTGTGTATGATTTCAGCCTTCTTACAGCTACTTTCTGCATTTTCTTACCCAGCAGACCTGTGGAGGGAATTTCTGTTAACATTACCTGAGTGTTTCTACACAGATTCACAAAGTCAAGGTTACATATGTGCACCCATACTGTGTGTGTGTGTGTGTGTGTGTGTGTGTGTGTGTGTGTGTGTGTGTGTGTGTGTGTGTGTGTTCTGCTATAGTTCACCTTGGTTTCTATCAGTCACCCTGAGTGTTACTGGCACTGACCGCTAGATGTGACAGCATGATACTTGAGGGACATTTCTTGGAGGGAACTACTTGTTGTATGTATTTATCTTGATGTCATTTGCAGCCTTGTGGATGGACAGTTTGTGTCTTACACAAGCGTGTGATTACAGCCATCTTACAGCTGATTCCTTCATTGTCTTACCTAGCAGGCCTGTGGAGGAAATTTATGTTAACAATACCTGACTGTTTCTACACAGATTCACATATTCCTGGGTGAGATTTTGCATGCAGCTTAATACCACTGCTGGGATTTGAACCACTCCTGTTTGTGCAGAAGGTACAAGAAGCTGTGTTTCATTACTATGAGCTATTGGGGAACTGCTGATTTTTTTCTCAACTGTTTTCTGCCTAATACTCTCTTGTTTTGGCTACCTGCCTTGTAATTCTAACATTCATGCATGGCAGATAGCTGTTATAACTGTGTATTCATACTTTGACAAATCACAGTATGGCAAACAAATGGTTAACTCAACACTACTATTCAGGGATCAAATCTTGGTGCATGGAGCATTTCTTATAGTTAATCTGTTTTACAACTCCACAATCTTTGCCATATGAGCCTCAATTAATTAATGCTGTCAGAGCCATAGTTGCTCTGCAGAAGCTGTACACATTTAGCTTCATACTAACTCATACCAAAGTGAACACAACAGTCTGGGGTTTTGTGTTTTATTGACAGATACTGACACTTTTATTGATATATATCCTGTACATCACTATTACTCTGCTAATGTGTCATTTATTCAATACAAGCAGTACACATTTCTAACTACTGGCAGGTGACATTCTACTCCTTTCTATTTATTTGCCCTGACTACTGCAAGCTAGATTTGTACTCACCAGCCTCACAATGCAGCCTTGACAGCCTGCTGGCCTATTCATCCATGTCTGTAGCCCTTTAATCTACAGCTGTACAGGAGATAGAGAAACATTTATGTATCCCTATCCATCTCAGACTTAGGCTGGACCTTGATACACAATAATTGATAATGATACTTACACACTGCTGGGGCATCCTGTACATGAGCATCTTGGATCCACTGGTCCAAGAAGTCCCTCTTCTGATGCTTGAGGTCAGCATAATGGTGCCGGACTTGATCACCAGTCCAAGCAATGCCAATAGCACTGGTGAGATCATGTGCAAGATGATCCCAGGCCTCCGCTTTGTACTGTGAGCCCTGGTACTGGTCCTGCAACAGTCTCTCTTCATGGTGTTTGACAAGGAGTACGACCATGACCCTGGACTCCTGAATGCCCCAGATCTGCTCCCAAAAGCAAGATCCTTCACCATCCCCTGCCATGGTGCCTGCAGCGATCAGCTACAACTGGTGATGGGCTGTATTCCTGCCTACAAGGTCTAAATAGGGCTGATTTCCCACCCTTTGCCATGATTGGATGATTTTGAAAATGCTGAGCTGAGCTAAGTGATGGGCAAACCTGCTTAGCTAAGGTTGGCAGTGCTTAAAGGGGTAGATTGTAAGCATTGCTTACCAATGCACAAATCTGTTTAGCTATGCTAATTATTGCTAAGCATACAAATTTCAGCAATGCTTACTCTGGCTAAGCATAGCTTAGCACAGTTTAGTGTTATTCAGTTTTCATTTTATGGACTATCAGGATTGTAGGGTTCATTCCTTCTTAATGACATCTTATGATATGTATGTTTCCGATCCCATAACATCCCCCTATGTGCTTTCATTACATTATATTCTTTTCTAGCTATATTGTATGGGGACACTTGTGTTTATATGCGGGTTTCACATCTGTGCTACACTGACACCTCACATTTGGACCTGCTACACTACCCTGGTTAAGAAATATATATTATTCACTACATATTTATAATAAAGATACTTGTGATAAGAGTGTCAGAGGACACTGTAGTTGCTTTAGAATTGCCGTATGGAAATTCTAGAGTGCAGGGGGCATGTGTACTGTAAGAGCAATGCTCAGACATGCCCCCTGCACTTGTACATGGATTGTGTCCATGTAGAGAATACAGCAGCATGCCTTCATTAATGGTGCACTGCTGTTCTACAGGGCTACAATCCACTCTGTGCAGGTATAGCACTATTCCTGCATGGAGTTTCATGAATCCTGGGGAATGTCTAGTATATTCCGTCCCCTGGTAAATTTTTTAACAGTCTGAAGCAATTGTTGTCCTTGAATATACGCTGTGAATAATTTTCTTACCAACGTTGTAGAATCAGTATTATTCCTGTCTGTTTCTGGTAAATTTAAGTCCCCAGCTAATACTATTCTTTCCTCCTGTATTTCTTCTAGAAATGTATGAATTATGTAGGTTATCTGCACTTGACTTTGGTGGTCTATATACTCCAACAATTGTTATATATTCCAGGGTTGTCTTTATTGTCACAGTTGCATAATTTATAGTGTTGGTGTTGTCATTGAACATGTAATAATCACAGGTCTCATAGCTATCTTTAATCCCTGTCATAACACCCCCACCTGATTTTTTTTATTAGAATGTCTGATACAGTAAAAACATTTATACCATGACAGAACTGGTTTCCAGTCATTGTTCTTTAACTATGTTTCACAAACAATAACAACAATGTGATGGGAAGAGATGTGTTACTTGGGCAGATGGATGCACATGCAGTAAATGGACAATATAACTTTAAATCATTCATACCTATATCACCTTTTTGTAATTCTTCTTGACCCTAATACCTCCTTAAATCATGATGACATTGTTTGAAAGTGAATTCCTTAAATGAGATGTTGAAAGTGATTTACTTATTCAAATAACTAACCTGTTAATTATACTGAGCATGTGAAAGTGCAAATTATGTGAATCAAATAACACTAAGATTGTTTTTCTAGGGAATATAACAATGGAGATATTAGCTTTAGTATATCACTTATAAATTATCTGATATCTACATTGATATTTTAATAACAAAGAGTTAAATGTTATTGAATGGCATAATGTGAAATGTCATAGTAGCAGACAGAAAATGCACTGTCACGTTTAATATATACTGTACTACACTAGGGATATAGCTAGTTGTTTGCTTAACATTATGAAAATATACAAAATGATCACTTCACAAGTATCACCCTATCCAAAGGACTTACAAACTATTGAGTGGTATCAGTTGAAACATTCAGATGTCACTGGAAAAACTGCCTCTGACACTTCTTCTACAAGTTGTACAGCTTGAGATTGACTAAATGCTGTTTAAATTATTAATTGTGGATGCAATAATCTTTTTCATATTTCTGTAGATATCTGAAAACACAAACTCAAAGACAGAAATTGCTTAGCAGCATATGAAATCTTAAGTCTGCTTGAAAGAAGTCCTGGTAACACACATCTAGGCGGTATAGTTTCCAATTTGTGAATGTTTGTTTTGGAAAATATAAAGAAAATATAAGTGTGGAGGTTTTTTTTTTATTACTGAATGTGTTGACTTTTAGTAATTTAATGTTTTTATCAGTTGTAATGGGAAAGCTACATCAATAAAGTTAAGTGCTTCAAATGCTGTTATTAGTGCCATCATAATATGAGATGTGACTTCCTATATGTTAATATGGGAGCACCAGAAGTAAGGACTTCTAAAGCAGAGCTCATAATGTCTACTGGATGCATCTAAACAGTATGTATTTCGGTTATACCAGCAACTGAAATTGCCTTACACTGGATTTTGTGTTATAGGTATGTCTTTAATCATAAAAAGGTGTTTTCTGTGCTGTTTCATTTTGACTATAATGTAGCATCTTGACTGGGATTTTAGGCTGGACATGTTATTTTTAATTTTATGTTTTTTTCTTGCTTCGTAATTAGAGATATACTGTGTCTATGAGTACATGCTTTTCAAATGTTAGTTTGAAAGTGGAGCTATTATTGTTAAAAGAATCTCATTGAGCAAAAGCTTATTAGTGACTTATTTACAGGTCAGTAAATTGAATGCAGACAGAAGATGAACAGTATAGATGGGAACAAGTAGTACAACAGAAAAGTCATAAGAAACTGAAGAAAGGTAGCAAGGAAGGCTAATAGGCTGACATTAGGAGGGAAATGCGAGGAAAAGAGGAAGTCTGCTTTTTCAACATATCAATGCTTGCATAGTACAATAAGATAGATAATTAAAATCAGTAGATACTTTGCTGTGGAGTTCACCTGAGCTATCCCACAAAGACTGAGCTTATAGAGTTTAAGAACTTGAATAAGATTGCTGCTAATATTTTACATTCTCTATACCCCTGGCTCTTGCCAGATAAGAGCACTGATGATCCAGAGCATGTAGCCACTGACTATGATAAATCCTTGTCTGCAATTCTCAGTCTACACCTGTTATATTCTGTACAATCTGTTGCTATGATGAAATACATGTCAGAGTTCAGTCTTGAGCTCTTTCCCTTAGGAGGACCAGTAAAGAATGGAGCATCTGTAAAGATGATCTGCCTTCTAGAATGACAGGCAAACTGGATGAGTGCTATGCATGCTACAAGTACGAGATCTCTACAACACAGATGACTTTTTCTTTTACAAAAAAGAATTTGACAGTCACAAAATGATCAGATAACTTTTGAGGGTTATTATCAGAATATGTTGCATAGCCTGTGTTTCCATCAGGAAAACATTTTGTTCACCTCAGTCTGAATCAGTTGCTCAGTTGTTCTTTGACAATTTTATTTCCATTTCATTTGAGATGCTTCCTGCAGCATGGTTGGGCATTACTATGGTTTTGACTAGTAACTTTATTCCACTTCTTCCTTGTAATGAGGCTCTAATTCATGATTACTTGGAATTCATGTCGCTGACCTCCAGTATGTGGTCTACCTCTTACAGACTCAGCCATTGCCCTTTTATTCTGGTTATTGCCAGTATAGAAGTAACAGATCCTGGGAATCCATCCCAGTTCAGTTGTGGATTTACATCTGTTTTTAACTTGGCATTGTACTCCTGCTTCTTAAAGGAATTCTATTTGGCTCCAGTTTTTTTTTTTCTTTTTTTGATAAATTCATACTCTGTAATTTTCATTTAAAGGCATGGTTTTTAAGAATATCATGTATGCACAACATCAATTTCATCTGCATGTTTGTGACCTTCTTGAACTACATTAGTCTAACTTTCCAACTTGCCATAGCAAAGCGACTGTTCTCATTAGTGGAAAATCACTTAAGGTTTGGTTCTCCTTCCCTCAGGATCATATATGGCAGCAATGAGTTTACTTGTGGATTCGCTGAAGGTTATTTCTTTTAACTAAGAAATAAGTTGAAACTTAATGTGACTAGAATTAAGATCTTAGTTCCTGCTGCACTGAGAAAAAACTCATCCATATTCTCACTGTCTCTTTGATTAATCTGCAGGTGCAAAGCTGGAGTTTGATTCTAGGGTTTATAAATTTAGTGTGATTATTAACTACTGCAGGTTCAAGTCTCAGCCATGGTCAGATCTTCTTATTATCAGTGTTTATTCCCTGAATTCAGCATCTAAACCTATGTCTTTGCCTCAAAGAAATCCTAGTGTATACGCAATGACCAAATGGATTTGGAAGAACTCTCATACTCAGTTCTGGCATTCGATCACTATTCCCTCCATCATAACCAAAGTCACTACATCTATATCCATAAAACCAGAAAGGAAAACAAAAAAATCAACTATTGCTTGGTCAGAGATGTTTTGGTCATTACTATAGCTGTCCATGACTGATACAAGAAAATGGGTTCTTCTTGGCCCAATGGACTATCCCAGTAAACAAACTGTAAAATAAAAATAAAAATAAATGCTTGTACACCTCCTGTATTAAATGACCATGTAACGGAATTGTATATATATATATATATATATATATATATATAGATATATATATATATATATATATATATATATATAGATATATATATATATATATATATATATATACATGTATATGTATATATATATTTATATATATATATATATATATATATATAAAAATACAATTCCATTAACATGTTAATGCTCTAATCCTAAGGACTGGGACTAAAGATACATGTTCATTTAATCCATCTGGCATCCTTCAGACTGGTGAGCAGGTCCAGAACCACTTTGCTGACTTGAAGCATAGGAAGAGGGAGCTCTTGGACCAGTGGGCCCAAGATGCTTGAGCAGGGAATGTCCCAAACATCTGTAGGTATCAGTATCAATAAGTGTTTTCCAAAGTCCAGCCTGTGTATGCGAAGGATAGGTATGCATAAATGTTTCTCTAGCTCCTGTACAGCTGCAAATGAGAGGGCCGCGAACTTGGATGCCCAATCCAGCAGGCTGCTAAGGCTGCATCGCAAGGCTGGTGAGTACAAATCTAGCGTGTAGTATTCTGGGCAAATTGGTGAGTACAAATCTAGCATGTAGTATTCTGGGCAAATAAATAGAAAGGAGTCGAATGTCACCTGCCAGTATTTAAAAATGGGTATGGTTTGTACTGAATGAATAAATGAGACATTAACAGAGTAGTAGTGACCTACAGGGTATATATATCAATAAAAGTGTCAATACCCGTCAATAAAAGTCAAAACCCCAGACTGGTTGTGTTTACTTTGGTATGTGGTGGTATGAATCGAAATGTGTGCAGTTTCTGCACAGCAACTATAGCTATGAAATCATTAAATAATCAAGGCTCATATGACAAAGATTGTAAAGTTGTAAAACAGGAGAATAACTATATGAAATGTTCCATGCACCAAGATTTGATACGTGAATAGTAATGTTGTGCAAACCAGTGTTTTCCAGAATGTGCTATGTCAAAGTATGAATATACACAGTATAAGAACTATCTGCTATGCATGAATGTCAGAATTACAAGGTCAGATTGTACAACCAAGAGAAGAAAACAGTGAAACAAGAAACAGCAGTTTTTCAATAGCTTGTTCTGATGAAACACAGACTTGTTGCATTTTTTGCACAAACAGGCACGGTTCGAGTCCCGGGAGTGGTAGTAAGCTGTATACATAATTTGACCCAGGAATATGTGAATATGTGTAGAAACAGTCAGGTAGTGTTAACAGAAATTTCCTCCACAGGTCTTCCATGTAAGAAAAGGTATATCTTAACTGTAAGAAGGCTGTACTTATACACTGTGTACAACACACACTGTCCAACCCTAAGGCTGCAAATGACAGCAAGATAAGTACATACATCAAGTAGTCTCGTCCACGAAATGTCCCTCAAGTGTCACCCTGTCACTGCCACCAACACCCAAGGTGACCAATAGAAATCAAAGCAGAGTATGGCAGTAGCGCACACACACACGCACACGCACGCACGCACACACACACACACACACACACACACACACACACACACACACACACACACACACACACACACACACACAGTATGAGTGCATATGAATAACCCTGACTATGTGAATATGGGTAGACACAGTCTGGTAGTATTAACAGAAACTTCCTCCACAGGTCTGCCAGGTAAGAAAAGGTATAAATTAGCTGTAAGAAGGCTGTAATTATACACTGTGTGCAAACATACCACTGCCAAAATCAAGACCATAGGTCAATGTAAAGTGAGGTAATACTTAAAGAGTAATGATTAGAGCAATTATCATTAAAGTTGTGAACAATTGCAGCCTATACAGTTGTTAATTGACATCTCCCTCTCTCTCTCCCCCACCCTATCTGCACCAGTAATCTAAACACATAAAGCAATGGGTATGTTTTTCACCAAACCTACTGTTGGGACATGTGTCCTATTGTTCTACAAATATTTAAATGTTTGACTATTAATGTCTCCTATTCAAATACTATAATGTCTTTCCTGTTGCTATAAATGTAACCTGCATGCCATTATAATGCCCACTGTGGTTCCATATATGCATGTGTTCTGTTTGCTATGCAACTGTTCCACATCTGTTGTTTTAGGTTAATGGGAATACCCATGCATGCTGTTATAACTAATCCTGGAATGTGTTTTCCATGACTAACCAACATATGTTATAAAGGTGCAACACCATAGCACATCTGGGAAGGCCGATCCCAGTGGATCCGCCTGTCCCGCCTCAACTGGCCATGGAACCATGCCCCAGCACATCTGGGACCCATGCCGAGACCACCTCGTCCACTGATCCTGCACCACCTTTGGGTGGAACCGCCTCAGGGGATGGGGCCTCTCCCCCCAAGAGTGGGCACAGACAGGACAATGTCACCCGAAGTCAGGTCCAGGGGTTGGTGCATAGAGAGCTTGGAAAGGGGTTCGAAGATCTGCTACACCAGCTTGAGAGCTGTGTGGTACAACTTGAGGGTCAGCCTGCCCCTCCTGCTCAGCTCCGAGTGCAGCCACCTTTAGGGCCATGAAGGTGCAGTGGTGACTGCACATGGGTGGGGACATCAGTCCAACTGTATCCATTTTGGGGCTCGTGGGCATCAGATTACCAACCATCCACCCCGTCCAAGATGTTTACCCCCGACATGTGTCATATGCCACCTCTTTCTGCTGTCTTGTCTGTCTTCCTACCCAACCTACCTCCCCAAATATACCTACAATCCTTCCCCAACATCCCACTCTCACCTTATAAACAAACAAAAAAAAAAGGCAATCTGTTCCCACAAAAAAAGTCACCCCATACATAGCTGTCCATTTTACACGTGTCCACTAAATACATGCAATATCGTCTAATTGGCTTAACAACACATTACTGTTGTCCTCACGCCTCTCTCAGGGGTTTGAGTGTCCTAATTTACCTCCAAATTCTATAAAAATGCACAGTTGTTGCTGTGTCAGAAATGGACAGCTATGGACCTTCCCTACATCCGTCCTGCACATCCCTAGCTATCTTTCATATTGTTTTTCTCTCTGTGCCCCCTTTTTCACCACTTTGCTATCACCCCTTTTTTCTTTTCTTTTAAGGAAATTAGCATGGGGTAAGCAGACGTAAGTTGCAGTAAGCAGCAGTAAGTAAGTTGGCGTGATGCTAAGCGATGCCTACACAGATTAAGCAGTTTCCCATTTAACCACATGTTGACATCGCTTACCATTGAAGAAACTCGTGCAAACCCGCTTAAATTGCTTAAAACTGCCTTAATCACCCTGTCTCCATCCACCACTGTTTTTCCCAGCAACAAAATAATCAGCCTTGCCAAGTGTTGGACCCAGGACCCTGTACACCATAGTCTGAGCAATTTACCACTACACCATCTGAGATGTAATAATGAATGCTGTTTTTTTTTCAAATATATCATTGAGTACAGGTATAGAATAGCAGGGAACAAACACTGTGGAATCAGTCATGTGTAGTATATATAAATAAACACAGATAGATGTGTATGGCAATAAATAAATATTAAAAAGTATACACATCAGACATATGGAGCTATATGTATAAAACAAATACATATAGAATATATAGATATATATTGTTATATAAACTTATGTATAGATATCAAAAAAAGGAATATATATATATATATATATATATATATATATATATATATATATGTGTAGATCAGTATAGATAAAGCTAATATATATATATATATATATATATATATATATATATATATATATATATATATGTATATATATATATGCCCATAACATGTAGTGGAGTCATACCCAGCACCATACCTCTACACCTCTTAGTGCAATAATTCTGGACAAAGGCTGTCAAAATGGGTGGACAATGGTCCAAGAAGAAGGACATAATATACGTACTACAGTTATGAATGTAGAATGTTCCTATATTAACAGGGTTCATGCCAACATACATGTCCAGAAGGATGTGAGTTCTGAAACTGAAATGTATGTCATTATTTACTGACAGAAATCCTTTACAGAAATGAAAATAATGTTTCCGTGAAACAGAACAAACATATGGGCAATAATCCTGGACAGTCTGAAACAATCTGGCCAGTCGAGAGGTATGCTCAGAACCCCTTAGTGCAACAAATCTGGACCAAACCTGACATAGGGGGGTGTAAAGCCATGAAACTGGGAACATATCCCAAATACTGGAGTAGATAAGGTGACACAGATGATGCAGTAACACCCCCCTGTCTGTTGTACCCTATATTGACTGGAATAGCCCAAGTCCAAAACTAAATTACTCCGCACTACTCACTGACATAAATCTTCACATCATCCCACTGATGTGTCAGACATAAACAACATGTATGGGGGCCAGGCAACAGTGCATCTGATAAATATTGGGAGATAACATCACAGTAGAGAAACTACATGGAGTTGCTAGGCATGTCACCAAGTACTGTCTAAACTACAGGCAGACTGACAAAACACAATCCCAGTTTTGCTATGGGGGAATACACATGTAATTGCAAATATATCTGGCACTACAGGGATGTAACAGCATTGACCAACAGACACCAGCGTGAAAGTGCATACCCAGAACCATTCTCACCACATTCAAAGTGACAAACTGGTAAGCCACGAGAACAGTAGAGCATATAGACTGTGTGAATAAAATCATCAGCATATTCACCACTCACACACTACCCCTATATATACTGGCCCAATTCACAGTGTAGTCTGATGCCTGAATGTGGTATAGGACATGTCTCAGTCTGCACCTACAAACATATACAGCTGATAGAGGACCAGAAGCTGGAGCAGCATGCAAAGTCAGATAGAAAAGGATCCTCAACACTTACATCTACCCCCTCCCTACATAGGCCAAATAACACATTCACAATACACTGCTACACAATCCTAACAGTCTGTCAACAATTGCTAGAAATACACAGTCCTTTCAACTGTATAGAGACCCACAGAATGTCCAGGCTTTGTCCTCATATATAAGGCCTTCTACAAGTAACATGTCTGGCAGTCTGATACATCAATGGGATGACATCTGGAATGAAGTCACTATATAATGATATACTATACCTATACACCTCTTACAGCATGACATCTGGACAAAGCCTGACATATTTGGGGGCAGAGGCCCAAATACAGGGGCATTCATATTGCTGTCATAAACTGAGAAAGTTGCTGGTGTAACAGGGTTGTTGTAACATATCTGTTCGGAGGAATATGAAGTCAGAAACACACACATGGATGTTACCATTTACTGACTGCAATCCTCAGAATATGCTAATGAATTTCCAAGGCCAGAAAATGTATGAGTAACACACCAAATATGAGTCCAAACTCTGGCCATTCTGCAGATAGCCTTACATTTGGAAGCTATGTCAGCCACATAACACTATCAGACTTAAATTCATGCAGAGCAGCCATATCCACACAAATCCTGTCAAACTAGCATTAGTTCAACTGTATAACAGCAATACTTACATTCTGTCCCTATGTCTGGAACATTCTCTGCCCAGTTTGTTGCGCTGTCTCCACAGTGTTTGTTGTAAGAGGTATTCCCAACTATACTCTGTGATGCTGTTCATCATACACCTCCATGAAGTACTCCTCCCAGGCAAGGAAAAGTGGCAACACCCACAAGTACTCAGTTATACGAGTGTGTTTCCATGCTATTGGTTATGGGAATGATACCACCACTGTTACATATGCAGTTAGCAAGTGGGGACTCCAACTGGTGCACAGGCCATGAGTTGCTCATGAGCATTACCTACTAAAGGTAAGATGCTGCCTATACAAAACAGATGTATATCCTACATCTGTCTCAGAGAGAGACAGAGAGAGAGAGACACACACACACACACACACACACACACACACACACACACACACACACACACACACACACACACACACACAAAGAAACAAACAGACACACGCACACACACACATTGAGACTGATGGAATATGCCTACTGCTTTGCAAACAAACAAACACAGCTACGGCGAACAATTAAGCCTGTAATGGAATGTAGTAGGGGGGCATGTAAACTTGGAAAGTTGGAAGTTATGTCTCAACAACACATGCTGCACTGATACATTGCTGAGCAGAACCTATGGCTATAGAAAATGTGCCTGTCTGCATTGACATAGAACACAGCTTAGGGCCCTGAGTCACCCCAGGAAAGGATGGCTCACATATGACCACAACTGGAGTGTGTGTTGCACAATACTGACTGTCACATGCTTGGCCACATCCAGTGCAAATCATACCATAATTAACTCTGCTACGTCCAGCTCTGACTTGTGCCTCTTTTTTCAATGCCAATGTCTGCAACCCATATAACATAGCTGGTCTCATAGCACTATTGTAGACCTTCCCTATCACTCTTAATGGTACTTGTCTGTCACAAATCACACATGACACTCTTCCCCACAACCCACATCCTGCCCGTTCTCATGTCTTCACCTCTCCCCCACACTTGCCCTTACTCTGAATTGTTGTTCCCAAGTATTTACACCTATCCACCTTTTAAAACTGTACTTCCTGCATCCTCACCATTCCTCCATCCTCCCTCCCATTCACACACATATATTCCATCTTAGTCCTGGCGGCCACCATTCCTCTCCTTGCTAGACCATACATCCACCTCTCCAGAGTCTCATCGACCTGTTCCTTACTCTCATTACAGACCACAGTGTCATCTACAAACAGCTCAGTCTGTGGGGACTCCTGTCTGATCATGTCTGTCAACCCATCCATCGCCACTGACAATAAGAAAGGAGTCATAGCTGATCCCTGATGTACTCCCACCTCTACCTCAAATGCACCTGTCACTCCCAATGCAGAACTCACTGCTGTCACACTAGCCTTTTATGTATCTTGTAATAATCTTATGGATTCCTCTGCCACTCATACAATACCACAACTCCTCTCTAGGCACCCTGTCATATGCTGTCTCTGTGTCTACAAAGACACAACACAACAACATCTGACCTTCTCTGCATGTCCCCATCAATACTTTCTGAGCAAACATTGCATTTGTAGTGCTCTTTCCTGGCATGACACCATGCTGCTGATCAGAAATCCTCACCTCCCTTCTTAGTCTAGCTTCCACCACCCTTTACTATTACCTCATGTTGAGACTGGTCAGTGTTATCCCTCTGTAATTACTACAGATCTGCACACCAACCTTATTTTTATAATCAGTACCCAAACACATTTTATCCACTCCTCATGCATACTCTCACTTTCCTAGATTACAGTAATTAATTCAGTTAAAAAGGCCACTGCCATTTGTCCTAAACACATCCATGCTTCCACAGGTATGTCATCTAGACCAGTAGCCTTTCCATTCTTAAACCTCTTCTAGCTATCCTTACTTCCCCCTTGATAATCTGTTGCACATCCTGATTCACCATACCCACATCATCCAACCTTCTCACTCTCTCATTATCTTCATTCAACAGCCCATCAAAGAAGCATTTCCACCTCCTTGACACACTCTCCTCGCTAGTGAGTTCACTTCCACCATTATCCTTTCTTAGCCTTATCTGCTGCACATCCTTCCTAGCTACATGCCTCTGTCACGCCAATTGGTACAGGTCCTATTCTACATCCTTGGTGTCCAACCTTACATACAACCCTTCAGATGCCCCATCCTCAGCCTTTGCCACCACTATCTTTGCCATGCACCCCATCTCTCTATATACCTGTCTACTTTCTTCATCCGTCTGACAATCCTACTTCTCCTTGGCCAACCTCTTTCTTTCTATACTCCCCTGTACTTCGTCATGCTACCACCAGGTCTCCTTGTCCTCCTTCATCTGTGCAGATGTCACACCAAGCCCCATTCTACTCATCTCCCTTACTAGCTCAGATGTAGTTATCATACCTCTCAACTGTACAGACTTTTGCAGAATGTCCAGATTTTTGGCCTCACATTTTGGTCTGTTTTTCATAAAATTGTGGTTTTCTGGCAAATTAGTGGAAAACCATTAAAGAATGACATTAGAAAATAAGGATAGACATTTGAATTTCAGACTTTATACCCTTAAGAAAATTCATGCTAATGCAAAACATGTTGTTCTATTAACTTTCTAAGTTTGTAAGAGCAATATTTAAAAATTGCTCCTATTTTTGGGCCTTTGTTCCACTTTTATTAATAGCTTTGTCCAGATTTCTTGCTCTAAGAGGTTGAGAGGTATGGTAGTTATCCAGATTTTTGCTAACTCTTCACTGCCACCCACTACCTGTCTTAACTCTTCCCTGAACTCAACCTCACAATCACCCTTTCTCAGTATCCACCATTTGATCTTGGTGCTGCTCTCATACTCCTTCCCCTCTTCTTGATCAGGAATGTCATCCCACAGACCAGCCTTTCATGCTGCCTAACTACACTCTCCCCTGTCACCACTTTACAGCTACCAATCCCCTTCAAACAGGCCCACCTGCATAGGAGATAATTCACCTTTGTGCATCTTCCTCCACACTTGTATGTCACCCTATGCCCCTCAGTTTTGTAAAACTATGTATTCACCACACCCATGTCCAACCTCTGTTGCAAACTCCATCATTGAACCTTCTGCATTCCTTTGCATAACACCATGCCTGCACATCACTTCTGCATCTCCTATGTCCATTTTACCAACATGCCCATTGAAATATGCTCCAATCACCACTCACTTACCCTTGGTGACATGCATCACCACTACATCCAACCACACCAAAGTACATCTGTGTCATCCATCACACACTCAATTAGAGGAGCATATGCACTAACAACTGTCAGCATTACACTATCAATTCCCAGCCTCCTGAACATCACTCTACCCAACACTCTTATCACCTCCACAAACACTCTTGGCATAATGTTCCTTCATGTTAACCCCTACACCATTTCCCCGCCCATACACACCATGATAGAACTATTTTTACCTGACTCTGATACACACAGCTGTACAACCCTTCCATCTGGTCTCTGGCACACACAATATATCCACCTTTCCTCTGTCCAGCATATCATCTTGCTTTGTCCCCATATCACTACCACACACCTAGCCTTTCACCTCTCTGCCTGTCATATGAGCGTCTGACATCCTCCATGGTATGTCTGTGAATGTAAAGGCTACTGCACTATCTAATAGCATGAGTGTTATAGCAATATGAAGAAAGTGTCACTAATTGTGGCCCATAGCCCACCATGTATGTGCATTGTCCTACAGATGTCCTGCTCTAACAGGTTGACATGATTGACTGAGCAGCAATGCTGTCATTACAGTGTGCCATACTGACATAGAACAGAAATGTATAGCAGGTATTACCTGTTCATATGTATGCATGGGCAGGTGTACCTGGCTGCCTCAAGACAACTGACATGGGATGCAAAATGTCAGGTGAATAAGCTGTACATGTTGTACATGTGTGTAACCTTAGTTTCTTTGCATCCAACAGAGTTACACCTCTACAGCTACTGTCTGTGTCATTGTCCTGACACAGACATGGGTAGTATAATACGCATGAGTATCACATTGAAATTGTAGAGGTCGCCAACTATATTCTGACCCTGTGTCCATGCCTCCTACAAACAGATATATGACCACCCACATAGCTGTATGGCAATCAGCAATACCTTATTTGTAAAACCTGTCTCCACCAAATTAGAGAAAACCACTTTGCTGGAGAGCAGCAATGAACAAAGCACATAATGCAATGCTATATTGGTTGTACAGGGTAAAGTAGGAGCAAGAACCAACTGGGCAGCATGTCAAACTTTGTCTGAAGGAGCATATTAGGTCACAGGTTGATTACTATAAAGCTAACTATGAGTACAAATTTGACACATCCACTATGGGCAATCACAAGGCCATCTTCACATATGTCTGCAGTCTCAGAGGCACCAACCCACCCCACCCTGTAATGGTGGTCAATCACAGCACATACACATACACCATAGCTACAGCCAACCTGCTGCAGACAGGTTTACGGCAAACATCATCCCCCTGGATCACCATCAGTATAGGTGGATATGCACAGCACACGCACCCCTCCCCTCATCATCATGGATCAGGTACAAATTGCCTAACCAAAGTTAACAAAAGCAAGTCTGCTTGGGGCCTGATAACATTCCTTTCTGCATCCTACATGAACCCAGGCATATGCTTCTAGCTCTATTACACACTGTATGGAAGCAAAGCCTGAGCACCATTGGCATCCCATCTGCAGGGAACACTGCCACTTTCATTCCTCTACACAAACGTGAATGATGAATGTTGGTTTATGCAATGTACTGTCCCTCATTGGGGGAACATGACACATCAGGACCAGGAGTACAATGCATGTTCATACAGTGCTGCCAAGTACAAGGGTATGATGTGTTTGTAAGTGGTGGCTAATGATACTCCATATGCATGTGCTGGCTCTGTAAGAAATCTGGGCAATGTCTGAGGTCTTGTGATGTGTTTTCCTGTGTATGTCTTCCATGTGCCATGCAGTGGCAACCGCCTTAGCCCAATGTGGAGACAGCAGCCATCACAGAAGCTGTAATCTTAAACTATGCCATTTTTTGGGCCATAGCCGGCAAAATCTACAGGAACGGATTGCCCTGTCAGATGAGATCCTCCACAGGGTGAACATGTTGGGCCACCAGGGACCCATATAGAAATAGGTCAGGCATAGAGCAACTGACCTGATATGTCGTGCCTGGCAAAGGACTGTTGCTGTAGTGATAGGCTGTACTACGACCAGTGGGGTCCAGCCACACAGGCCCCCCCTTACGACAACAGAAGAGCTCCTTGCCTACCTTGGACTAGCGCCCACACAAACTCAAACAAGGGAAACAGCAGTTGTGCAGGTGGGTGGCACCCAGGCAACAGGCAAGGAGCATCCAGGTAAGGCCAAAGTGCACATCATTGTAATGAGGTAGCATTTAAACTGTCTTCTACAGAGTCTCCAGATGCATATCTCAGTGCAAAATGGATTAGTGGGTGGGATGTAATAATGCACACAAGTGCACATCTACGGTGAAGGACAGCAAACTGTGTAATATCATAGTGTGTACTGTACCTGTGTAAAAACATAGCATTCATCTTGTACCCATACCTACTGTGAGTCTGCTGACAATACCTCTCCCTCACAACTACATAGGGCCCTCTGGTCTGCACATGGGATAGAAGCCTGAACCCAGTAAGTATAGGGTTTCCCTGTTGTGGCTCACCAGTACCTCAGGCATGCTAATGTTAATGCATGTGACCATGCACACAACTGTTACACTCATTCATTTGACAATATCTGCATGTTCAACTGTGGTGGTATTAACTGTGTTTCATCACAGTGGTCATGACAGGGGCCTATTGGCAGGAGATGTCACACATCTGTAGCATACCTCAAAACCTGTCATTGCAGGACACTTGGACAAAGACTGACAAAATGGGGAGACAAAGGCCCAAAACTAGGGTCATATTGCATAAATTAGTGGTATACAGTGCAAATAAATGGTGTACACACCTGTTAGAATGCCAGGTATGTGTGATATTCAAAAATGAGAGCGCAACAGACAAGTGCAAAATACTGCCAACCATTCCTGTGACTTATAACCCATACAATTAAATTGTAAAGCAAACAAATATTTTAGGGGAACAATAATTTGTTTGTACGAATTTGGAGTTAGTATATATAAGCAGGGGGATGTGGGGGTCGCATCCCCCTCTTATTTGTAGTGTAGGTTTGTGTTTTTATGTCTTTTGTTTGTTGTGGTGTTGTCTGGATGATGTATGTGTTGTGTGGCATTAGTTGTGTTTCTGTTCGTGATTTTGTGTTTCTCGATTTTGTAGTTTCGGGATTTGGGATGTTCGACTTTAAGGTTTCGAAATACTGAAACTTGGGATTTCAGTATTTCGAGATTATAAAGTGAACCCATACATGTATATATATAAATATATTAAATATATATATTTTATATATATATATATATATATATATATATATATATATATATATATATATATATATATATATATATATATATATATATATATATATATATATATATATATATTCCTTGTTTGATATCTATACATAAGTTTATATAACAATATATATGTATATTTTCTATACATATTTGTTTTCTGTGTATAGCTCCATATATCTGATGTATATACTTATTAATATTTATCTATTACCATACACATCTGTATGTGCATATTTATATATACTAAACATGACTGATTCCACAGTGTTTCTTTCCATACTATTCTATACCTGTACTGAATGATATATTTGAAAAAACAGCATGAATTATTACATTTTAGATGGTGTAGTGGAACATTACTCTGGCTATAGTATACAGGGACCTGTGTTCAAGACTTGGCAGTGCTGATTATTTGGTTGCTGGGCAGAACAGTTGCTGCTGGAGACAGGGTGATTAAGGCAGTTTTATGCAGTTGTAAGTGGGTTTGCGTGATAGTAAGTGATGCCAACACATGGTTAAACAGGAAATTGATTAATATGTGTAGGCATTGCTTAGCTTCACGCAAACTCGCTTGCTGCTTACTACTGCTTACTTCCACTTGCCACCGTGCTAATTTCTTTAAAAGAATAAAAAAGGGTAATAGGAAAGTGGTGAAAAAAGGGACACACAGAGGGAAAACAATATGAAAGATAGCTATGGATGTGCAGGATGGGTGTAGGGGAGGTCCATAGCCGTCAATTTCTGATACAGCAACAGCTGTGCATTTGTGCAGAATTTGAAGGTGAATTTGTACACTCAAACCCCTGAGAGGGGTGCGGACAACAGTAATGTGTTGGTATGCCAATTAGACCAGATTACATGTGTCCAGTGGACACGTGTGCAAAATGGACAGCTATGTATGGGGCAACATTTTTTTTTGGGAACAGATTGCCCTTTTATCTTTTTGAGGTGAGAGTGGGATGTTGGGGAAGGATAGTAGGTATACTTGGGAAAGTAAGTTGGATAGAAGGACAGACAAGACAGCAAACAGGGGCGGTATATGACACATATGGGGGAAAACACCTTGGATGGAGAGGGTGGTTGGGAATTGGATGCACACGGGCCCCAAGTTGGATGCAGTGGAACTGAGGTCCCCACCCATGGGCAGTCACAACTGGACCTTCACAGCCCCAAAGATGTCTCTGCAGGGGGCTAAACAGAATGGGCAGGCTGACCCTCAAGATGTGGCACTCAAGCTGGTGTAGTGGATCTCAAACTCCTTTCGGAGCTCGCTACGCACCAATCCCCAAACCTGACTTCAGGTGACAGTGTCCTGTCCACGCCTCCTCCCAGGGGTGGACGAGCCCCATCCACTGAGGCGGTTCCACCTGAAGGTAGTGCAGGACCAGCAGATGAGGAGCTCCCGGGTTGGGTCCTTGATGTGGCCTGGTGCCAAGACCAGATGAGGTAGGACAGGTGTTTCTGCTGGGACATGCTATGGTGTTGAGGTTTTACAGCATATGTTGGTTACTCATGAAAAACACATTCCAGGATTAGTTATAACAGCATGCATAGGTGTTCCCATTAACCAAAAACATCAGATTTGAAACAGTTGCATAGCAAACAGAACACATGCATATATGGAACCACAGTGGGCATTATAACAGCATGCAGGTAACATTGATTGCAAGAGGCCAACAATGACAGTATTTTAACAGGGAACATTAATAATCAAACGTTTAAATATTTTTATAATAATAGGACACATGTCCCAACAGTAGGTGTGGTGAAAAAGATACCCATTGATTTATTTGTTTAGATTATTGGTGCAGATAGGGTGGGGAAGAGAGAGAGAGAGATGTCAATGAACAACTCTATAGGCTTCAGTTTCTTACAACTTTAATGATCATTGCTCTACTCATTAGTCTCCAGGTATTACCTCACTTTACATCAACATATGGTCTTGGGTTGGGCAGTGGTATGTTTGCAGACTGTGTATGATTTCAGCCTTCTTACAGCTAGTTTCTGCATTTTCTTACCAAGCAGACCTTTGGAGGAAATTTCTGTTAACACTACCTGAGTGTTTCTACACAGATTCACAAAGTCAAGGTTACATATGTGCACCCATACTGTGTGCATGTGTGTGTTACTCCTATAGTTCACCTTTGTTTCCATCGGTCACCCTGGGTGTTAGTGGCACTGACCGCTAGCTGTGACAGCATGACACTTGAGGGACATTTCTTGGAGGGAACTACTTGTTGTATGTACTTATCTTGCTGTCATTTGCAGCCTTGTGGTTGGACAGTGTGTGTTGTACACAAGTGTGTGATTACAGCCATCTTACAGTTGATTCCTTTGTTGTTTTACCTGGCAGGCTTGTGGAGGAAATTTATGTTAAAATTACCTGACTGTTTCTACACAGATTCACATATTTCTGGGTGAGATTTTGCATACAGCTTAATACCACTGCTGGGATTTGAACCACGCCTGTTTGTGTAGAAGGTGCAAGAAGCTGTGTTTCATCACTATGAGCTATTGGGGAACTGCTGTTTCTTTTTCAACTGTTTTCTGCCTAATACTCTCTTGTTTTGGTTACCTGCCTTGTAATTCTAAGATTCATGCATGGCAGATAGTTGTTATAACTGTGTATTCATACTTTGAAAAATCACAGTATGGCAAACAAGTGGTTAACACAACACTACTATTCAGGGATCAGATCTTGGTGCATGGGACATTTCTTATAGTTAATCTGTTTTACAACTCCACAATCTTTGTCAGATGAGCCTCAATTAATTAATGCTGTCAGAGCCATAGTTGCTCTGCAGAAGCTGTACACATTTAGCTTTATACCACATACCAAAGTGAACACAACAGTCTGGGGTTTTGTGTCTTTTTTTTTTTAATTCTCTTTATTTAATATTTTCAATAATCACATTTATGCACATAACAAAAGAAACATTTCAATAACACTAAGTATGTACATAGTAAGAACATGCAAATCCAACAGTAACTATATACAATAATACATTGCCCAAAAACAAGATACATACATCATGTATAGCAAAGTAGAATCTAATGGTACCTACATAAGAAGTGTAGTCATTTTAATATATGATCAAATAGAATTCCCCAAAATTATTTGATAATTGGCTTATGCTTAATATTGTGGAACAAATATTTATGAGCTTTGAGGTGTTTAATGGCTAGAGCTTTAAAGCCTCCCCAAGAAAGAGAGTGTCTGTTCTTCCAATTTAAAGAAATATAATATTTAATTAACATAAAGATAGGGATCAGAACTTTATAATTCAGCTCAGATAGACCAGGAGGTGGAATATGAAGGATGGTAAATTCCCATGAAAGGGTAGACTTTTCATAACCAATTTTCTCAAGCATCACTCTGAAAGCACACCATAGCTTGTAGGAACATTTGCAACTCCAAAAAATATGCAGAATATCATCAGTTTGGTTAGGGCAGAACTGGCATTTAGGGGATTGATTGGGAAAGATTTTACTAAGGACATCAGGAGTAAAGTACGCATTGTTCATTATCATCAGCTGAGTATATTTCAGCTTTTTAAAAGGTATATATTTAGAGCTTAATCTTATAGCCTTAGAGATTAGGCTCTGGTTAACAGAAGAGTTAATTTTTGGCCAATAATTGGAAAAGATGAGTACGTTGTGGGATTAAGTGACATAATAACCTTGTAAGAATTTGAGGTCATTTTTTTCCTCATGAGAAGGAGTTTCCTTAATATTTTACAAGTTGAGATATCCTTGTCGGAGACCAAGGGGTGTTCCAGATAACTACGTACCAGATCTCTAATTTGTCATAAAATCATCATATAATTTTTAGATAAATTCAGATTAGTTCTTAGACTAGAAAGTGCCTGATGTCTGAAAGGGAAGAGATCAGAAATAGAGGTGCCCAGGCGAAGGGGGTATTGCTCCAGGTTTAACATGCGCCCATTCAATCTAAGGTTAGGGTTAAGATGGAGTGGTTGTAGCGTATTATACAAGTGAATCAAGTTCAAAGAGTTAAAAAGGGTCTGGAGGGACATTATGCTATATACTAAACCTTTTGTTCACTTAAGCATGCCTATGTTTGCTTCATTTAGGAATGGGAGTGCTGTGGGGTTAAAGTTCAATGTTTTAACGTAGTTATTATACAGAACAACTCATGCTGGAGCCCATGGGGAGTGAACCTTATGATACGAAGCTATATTAAAGATTCTACTTCCATTAATTATCTCATAGTAGGTTTTAAAATCAGGTAGGCCACGTCCACCTTGTTCCTTAGGATAGATAAGTTTTGTATAGCTAATCCTAACAGATTTGGGGGCCCATATGAATTTTGAAAGAATCGATATAATATTTTTAAAAAAATTGTTATGCAAAATGCTGGTGGTTGCATTAAATAAGTATAGGAATCTAGGCAGAATGTTTATTTTAATGATTGCAGTTCTGGCCAGGAAAGGAAGCTTAAGCTTAGCCCATCTGTTGAGATCATTTTGAACACTAGACCAGCATTTGACTACATTGTCCTGATAGTAATTGGAGTTTCCTTGAGAAAAGGATATACCTAAGTATAGCAGTTGATGCTTAGTTTTGATATCCGTATTTGTAATTATATTAGGCAACATGGAGTGGATATTTAACGGGAAAATTAGAGATTGTTCTCTATTAAGTTTGTAGTTTGGGGGGTTTTTGTCTTATTGACAGATACTGACACTTTTATTGATATATATCCTGTACAGCACTATTACTCTGCTAATGTGTCATTTATTCAGTACAAGCAGTACACATTTCTAACTACTGGCAGGTAACATTCTACTCCTTTCTATTTATTTGCCCTGACTACTGCACGCTAGATTTGTACTCACCAACCTCACAGTGCAGCCTTGACAGCCTACTGGCATATTCATCCATGTTTGTAGCCCTTTCGTCTGCAGCTGTACAGGAGATAGAGAAACATTTATGTATCCCTATCCATCTCAGACTTAGGCTGGACCTTGATACACAATAATTGATAATGATACTTACACACTATTAGGATATCCTGTACATGAGCATCTTGGATCCACTGGTCCCTCTTCCGATGCTTGAGGTCAGCATAGTCGTGCTGGACTTGTTCACCAGTCCAAGCAATGCCAGTAGCACTGGTGAGATCATGTGCAAGATGATCCCAGGCCTCTGCTTTGTACTGTGAGCCCTGGTACTGGTCCTGCAACAGTCTCTCTTCATGGTATTTTACAAGGAGTACGACCATGACCCTGAATGTCTGTTACAGTAAAAACATTTATACCCTGACAGAACTGGTTTCCAGTCATTGTTCTTTAACCATGTTTCACAAACAATAACAACAATGTGATGGGAAGAGATGTGTTACTTGGGCAGATGGATGCACATGCAGTAAATGGACAATATAACTTTAAATCATTCATACCTATATCACCTTTTTTGTAATTCTTCTTGATCCTAATACCTCCTTAAATCATGATGATATTGTTTGAAAGTGAAATCCTTAATTGAGATGTTGAAAGTGATTTACTTATTCAAATAACTAACCAGTTAATTATACTGAACATGTGAAAGTGCAAATTATGTGAATCAAATAACACTAAAAGATTGTTTTTCTAAGGAATATAACAATGGAGATATTAACTTTAGTATATCACTTATAAATTATCTGATATCTACATTGATATTTTAATAACAAAGAGCTAAATGTTATTGAATGGCATAATGTGAAATGTCATAGTAGCAGACAGAAAATACACTGTCACCTTTAATATATGCTGTACTACACTAGGGATATAGCTAGTTGTTTGCTTAACATTATGAAAATATGCAAAATGATCACTTCAGAAGTATCACCCTATCCAAGGGACTTGCAAACTATTGTGTGGTATCAGCTGAAACATTCAGATGACACTGGAAAAACTGCCTCTGACACTTCTAATACAAGTTGTACAGTTTGAGATTGACTAAATGCTGTATAAATTATTAACTATGGATGCAAGAATATTTTTCATATTTCTGTAGATATCTCAAAACACAAACTCAAAGAAAGGAATTGCTTGGCAGCGTATGAAATCTTAAGTCTGCTTGAAAGAAGTCCTGGTAATACACATCTAGGCTGTATAGTTTCCAAGTTGTGAATGTTTGTTTGGGAAGATCTAAAGAAAATATAAGTGTGGAGCTTTTTTTTTTGTTACTGAATGAGTTGACATTTAGTAATTTAATGTTTTTTATCAGTTGTAAAGGGAAAGCTACATCAATAAAGTTAAGTGCTTCAAATGCTGTTATCAGTGCCATCATAATATGAGATGTGACTTCCTATATGTTAATATGGGAGCACCGGAAGTAAGGACTTCTAAAGCAGAGCTCATAATGTCTATTAGATACATTTAGACTGTATGTATTTTGATTATACCAGCAACTGAAATTGCCTTACATTGAATTTAGTGTTATAAGTATGTCTTTAATCATAAAACGGTGTTTTCTGTGCTTTTTCATTGTGACTCTATAATGTAGCATTTTGATTGGGATTTTAGACTGGACATGTTATTTTTAATTTTATGTTTTTTCTTGCTTCCTAATTAGAGATACAATGTGTCTATGAGTACATGCTTTTCAAATGTTAGTTTGAAAGTGGAGCTATTATTGTTAAAAGAATCTCATTGAGCAAAAGCTTATTAGTGACTTACGTACAGGTCAGTAAATTGAACACAGACAGAAGATGAACAGAATAGACGGGAACAAGTAGTACAACAGAAAAGTCATAAGAAACTGAAGAAAGGTAGCAAGGAAGGCTAATAGGCTGACATTAGGAAGGAAATGCGAGGAAAACAGGAAGTCTGCTTTTTCAACATATCAATACTTGCATAGTACATTAAGATGCATAATTAAAAGCAGTAGATACTTTGCTGTGGATTACACCTGAGCTATCCCACAAAGACTTAGCTTATAGAGTTTAAGAACTTGAATAAGATTGCTGCTAATATTTTACATTCTCTATACCCATGGCTCTTGCCAGATAAGAGCACTGATGATCCAGAGCATGTAGCCACTGACTATGATAAATCCTTGTCTGCAATTCTCAGTCTACACCTGTTATATTCTGTACAATCTGTTGCTATGATGAAATACATGTCAGAGTTCAGTCTTGAGCTCTTTCCCTTAGGAGGACCAGTAAAGAATGGAGCATCTGTAAAGATGATCTGCCTTCTAGAATGACAGGCAAACTGGATGAGTGCTATGCATGCTACAAGTACGAGATCTCTACAACACAGATGACTTTTTCTTTTACAAAACAGAATTTGGCAGTCACAAAATGATCAGATAACTTTTGAGGGTTATTATCAGAATATGTTGCATAGCCTGTGTTTCCATCAGGAAAATATTTTGTTCACCTCAGTCTGAATCAGTTGCTCAGATGTTCTTTGACAATTTTATTTCCATTTCATTTGAGATGCTTCCTGCAGCATGGTTGGGCATTACCATGGTTTTGACTAGTAACTTTATTCCACTTCCTCCTTGTAATGAGGCTCTAATTCATGATTACTTGGAATTCATGTCCCTGATCTCCAGTATGTGGTCTACCTCTTACAGACTCAGCCATTGCCCTTTCATTCTGGTTATTGCCTGTATAGAAGTAACAGATCCTGGGAATCCATCCAAGTTCAGTTGTAGATTTACTCTGTTTTTAACGTGGCATTGTACTCCTGCTTCTTAAAGGAATTCTATTTGGCTCCAGTTTTTTTTTTTGATAAATTCATACTCTGTAATTTTCATTTAAAGGCATGGTTTTTAAGAATATCATTTATGCACAACATAAATTTCATCTGCATGTTTGTGACCTTCTTGAACTACATTAGTCTAACTTTCCAACTTGCCATAGCAGCGGGACTGTTCTCATTAGTGGAAAATCACTTAAGGTTTGGTTCTCCTTCCCTCAGAATCATATATGGCAGCCATGAGTTTAATTGTGGATTCGCTGATGATTTTCTCTTTTAACTAAGAAATAAGTTGAATCTTAATGTGACTAGAATTAAAATCTTAGCTCCTGCTGCACTGAGAAAAAACTCATCCATATTCTCACTGTCTCTTTGATTAATCTGCAGGTGCAAAGCTGGAGTTTGATTCTAGGGTTTATACATTTAGTGTGATTATTAACTACTGCTAGCTACTGCAGGTTCAAGTCTCAGCCATGGTCAGATCTTCTTATTATCAGTGCTTATTCGCAGACTGCAGCATCTAAACCTATGTCTTTGCCTCAAAGAAATCCTAGTGTATACGCAATGACCAAATGGATTTGGAAGAACTTTCATACTTAGTTCTGGCATTCGATCACTATTCCCTCCATCATAACCAAAGTCACTACCTCTATATCCATAAAACCAGAAAGGAAGACAAAAAAAAATCAACTATTGCTTGGTCAGAGATGTCTTGGTCATTACTATAGCTGTCCATGACTGATACAAGAAAGTTAATGCAATGCCAGAATAAAGTTTATTATCCTAACTATATGAAGTGGGAAGGGGGACAAAGTACATGAACGCGGATTCTGGGTGAAAGGCCCTTCAAATGAACCATACCCTTATGCCTCATCCCACAAATGAATATGAGTTTAAGAGATACCAAATTTTACAATTGTTCTGCTAAGGGGATAGTCTGCTTAACGTACTGCCTTTCTTGTTAGTCTTTTTATCTGGGAAAAAATGAACGATCACTAAACACAGTTTATGAACACTTGGATGAGATGAGAAGAAAGATGGACATTAATGCTTTATATAGACATGTTATTAAATGTAAAGAGGCTAGATTTAAATTATTTAAATTCTGGATGCTAGAACGGGTTATTCCCCATGAAAGAGGTGGTGAGTGGGAGATTAAATTATATTACCGGGAGCATATCTGGCAGTTGCATTTATTTTTTTTTCTTATTGTCCCACCCTTCTTACATTCAACAATTAACACATCTTATCCTCCTATCCTACTTTAACTTTGCTAAGTTTTCATGTAAAACTGTAATGTTGACCCTGTATTATTTCACATTGTAACAAATCTAACAGGAATATGCACCAATGGATTTTTCTTATTTTAATTGACGTGTGTGTGTGTGTGTGTGTGTGTGTGTGTGTGTGTGTGTGTGTGTGTGTGTGTGTGTAATGCAATCATGGATTTTTTTATCTTGTGTAATACTATCATTCTTCAATAGTATTACATAAATCTAAATGCATTGTCTTCATATTATATTGTTGTTCATGAAGCTTTTTACCCCAGGACTCCATTGAAAATGGGCTCTTCTTGGCCCAATGGACTATCCCAGTAAACAAACTGTAAAATAAAAATAAATGCCTGTACACCTCCTGGATTAAATGACCATATATCTTTCGTCCCAGTCCTTAGGTTTAGAGCATTAACATGTTAATGTAATTGTATATATATACTGGGACTAAAGATACATGGTCATTTAATCCATCTGGCATCCTTCAGACTGGTGAGCAGGTCCAGCACCACTTTGCTGACTTGAAGCATAGGAAGAGGGAGCTCTTGGACCATGCACCAAGATTTAATACCTGAATAGTAATGTTGTGTTAGCCAGTGTTTTCCAGACTGTGCTATGTCAGAGTATGAATAAACAGTATAAGAACTATCTGCCATGCATGAATGTCAGAATTACAAGGTCAGATTGTACAACCAAGAGAAGAAAACAGTGAAACAAGAAACAGCAGTTTTTCAATAGCTTGTTCTGATGAAACACAGACTTGTTGCATTTTTTTGCACAAACAGGCACGGTTCGAGTCCCGGGAGTGGTAGTAAACTGTATACATAATTTGATCCAGAAATATGTGAATATGTGTAGAAACAGTCAGGTAGTGTTAACAGAAATTTCCTCCACAGGTCTTCCATGTAAGAAAAGATATATCTTAGCTGTAAGACGGCTGTACTTGTACACTGTGTACAACACCCACTGTCCAACCCCAAGGCTGCAAATGACAGCAAGATAAGTACATACATCAAGTAGTCACCTCCAAGAAATGTCCCTCAAGTGTCACCCTGTCACTGCCACCAACACCCAAGGTGACCGATAGAAATCAAGACAGAGTATGGCAGTAGCACGCGCATGCACACACACACACACACACACACACACACACACACACACACACACACACACACACACACACACACACAGTATGAGTGCATATATGTAACCCTGACTATGTGAATATGGGTAGATGCAGTCTGGTAGTATTAACAGAAACTTCCTCCACAGGTCTGCCAGGTAAGAAAAGGTATAAATTAGCTGTAAGAAGGCTGTAATTATACACTGTGTACAAACATACCACTGCCAAACTCAAGACCATAGGTCAATGTAAAGTGAGGTAATACTTAAAGAGTAATGATTAGAGCAATTATCATTAAAGTTGTGAGCAATTGAAGCCTATACAGTTGTTAATTGACATCTCTCTCTCTCTCTCTTTCTCTCTCCCCCACCCTATCTGCACCAATAGTCTAAACACATAAAGCAATGGGTATGTTTTTCACCAAACCTACTGTTGGGACATGTGTCCTATTGTTCTACAAATATTTAAATGTTTTACTATTATTGTCTCCTGTTCAAGTACTATAGTGTCTGGCCTGTTGCTATCAATGTAACCTGCATGCCATTATAATGCCCACTGTTCTGTGTTCTGTTTGCTATGCAACTGTTCCAAATCTGTTGTTTTGGGTTAATGGGAATACCTATGCATGCTGTTATAACTAATCCTGGAATGTGTTTTTCATGACTAACCAACATATGTTATAAAGGTGCAACACCACAGCACGTCTGGTAAGGCCGATCCCAGTGGATCCACCTGTTCCACCTCAACTGGCCATGGCACCATGCCCCAGCACATCTGGGACCCAAGCGGGGACCACCTCGTCCACTTATCCTGCATTACCTTTGGGTGGTACGGCCTCAGGGGATAGGGCCTTTCCCCCCGAGAGTGGGCACAAACAGGACAATGTCACCGGAAGTCAGGTCCGGGGATTGGTGCTTAGAGAGCTTGAAAAAGAGTTTGGAGATCTGCTATCCCAGCTTGAGAGCCATGTGGTACAACTTGAGGGTCAGCCTGCCCCTCCTGCTCAGCCTCCAGCGCAGCCACCTTTAGGGCCATGAAAGTGATCTACTGGGAATGGCCACATATAAACACACACATTTGCCAGAACTGGGATTAAAACTCCTTCCTAACTAGTTATCTGTACTATACTGCTACACAGTTATCACACATGCCACAGAGCTTACAGGGCTGAGGCTTGACAAAAGGGACTTCTAAGGTGACTGATATCTACAGGACTGCTAAAGTGGGGAAAAGGAAGTGTACAGTGTTTGAATGGACCCAAAAGCTTTAACTTGCAAACCCACACACACTTTGACATTTACCAGGACTGATTAGAAGTCCTACCTAACTAGTTATTTGTACTATAGTGCAATGCAGTTATCGCACATCCCACAGAGCTTATGGGGCTAAGCTTTGACATTTAGTAGGACTGAGATTAGAACTCATGCCTACCTTGTTATTTGCATTATAGTGTTATGCAATTATTGCATGCGGCATAGAATTTAAGGGGCTAAGGCCTGACGGAAGGGAATTCTAAGGTTCTAGACTGCTAAACTAGGGAAAGGGGAAGTGTACTGCATTTGAATGGACCCAGAAGCTTTAACTTGTAAATGCACACACACACACACACACACACACACACACACACACACACACACACACACACACACACACACACACACACACACACTCTCTTTGACATTTGCCAGGACTGAGATGAAAACTCCTACCTCTTTTGCTATTTGTACTATAGTGTTACGGAGTTATTGCACAATCCACAGAGCTTATAGAGCTAAGACTTTATGAAAGGGACTTTTAAGGTGACTGATATCTGCAGGACTGCTAAAGTAGGGAAAGAGGAAGTGTACTGGTTTTTAATGGACCTCAAAGCTTTAACTTGTAAACATGCACACACACTTCGACATTTGCCAAGACTGAGATTAAAACTACTTCCTTTGTTATTTGCTCTGTAGTGTTA
The DNA here is from genome assembly GCF_019279795.1 of Protopterus annectens. NCBI lineage: Eukaryota > Metazoa > Chordata > Ceratodontiformes > Protopteridae > Protopterus > Protopterus annectens. The sequence continues at coordinate 664,351,216 of NC_056741.1, read as the reverse complement.
TGCATTTATCACACATGCCACAGAGCTTATGGGTTAAGCTTTGATGAAAAGGACTTCTAAGGTGACTGATATCTACAGGACTGCTAAAGCAGGGAAAGGAGAAGTGTACTGAGTTTGAATGGATCCAAAAGCTTTAACTTGTAAACACACATACATACTTCAACATTTGCCAGAATGGAGATTAGAACCCCTGCCTCACTTGTTATTTGTATTATAGTGTAATGCAGTTATTGCACATGCCACAGAGCATATTGGGCAAAGTTTTGATGAAAGGGTCTTCTAAGGTGACTGATATCTGCAAGACTGCTAAAGAAGGGAAAGGGGAAGTGTACTGGGTTTGAATGGACCCAAAAGCTTTACTGATATCTACAGGACTGCTAAAGTAGGACAATGTGAAGTGCACTGGGTGGGGAAGGCCTGTTCATTGCTAGATCCTACTGACATTTCTCTAAGTATATGAGCATGCCCAGTGTGACCTTCTACAGTACATGTGGGACTCTATTCCAGAGAATGTACTCGTCCACCTTGTTTTGTTCTACACCCATACTTCTCAACCTGTTGGTGAAGGATATCTGGAGATAGCCTATCAAAATGGGGAGACAATAGGCCATAATGTGATTGTGACTATTTCTCTCAGTAATGTATGGGTTGCTAGGGTTACAGGGCTTGTTTTAGCAGACAGTGTATGAGCATGCCCAGTGTGACCTTCTACAGTACACGTGGGACTCCATTCCATGGAATGTTGTACTCCAATCTGGTTTGTTTTGTTCTGCAGCCATGCCTCTCAACCTGTTGGTGAAGGATATCTGGAGATAGCCTATCAAAATGTGGAGACAATGGGCCATATGGTGATTGTGACTACTTCTATCAGTAATGTATGGGTTGCTAGGTGCCTGGTCTGATTTCCAGTCCATGGTTGGGTAATATAAGTCAGACAGGATCAGGGTGACAGGCAGACACCGGATAGATTTGTAGGGGATGATATGTGGGGGGGGGGGTGTACTGGGTCAGATATGTTTGCCTATAGCTACCAGTACTTTGCATAGGGGTCTTCTAAAAAGGTTGACTGCACTTGGTGGGTTTTATGTGTCAGCCAGTTTGACCAGTCTGGAGGTGTGTGTTTGTCTCACATATATGTATGGCCCACCTCATTTTGCTTGGATGGCCACATTTTGTGGTCAGGATGTTGCATGGGATAAGTGATCAGGGAAGGGTGCATTACTCCCCATGGCTGTGGGCCAGGGTTCTGTGGGTGCAGACATGTCATCATCTTACAGGGTTAGGGCTGCCTGCAATGCATGCATTCCCATGTTTAGACTCCTTGCCCTGCCTGTCAACTATACAGAGTATCACAGAATGTCCACATTCATGACTCATATATTTTGATGGTTACCAAAATGAGTGTGGTTTTCAGGGAATAGTGTTTTGCAAGTCACTCAGGGTTGAAGACAGATATTACGGACAGTTGACATTGCAGTTTCAAACTTCGTACCCATCAGACATTCCATGCTATTACAATCATTCGATCAACTTTATAACATTATTAGAGCAGTATTTCAAAGGTGTTCTTCTCTTTGGACCTTTTTTCATACCATTATTCATTCTTTGTCCAGATTTCTGGCTCTCTGACACTGGCAGGTTTTCTCCTAGCAGTTAGCGGCATGGCCGTTCTTCGCATTTTGTTGACTGTGTTATATTGGTGTTTATGGACCACATGACACTCCCTAACAGGCCACTGTGGGTGAGGCATGGGCATTTGCCACAGGCCTGTAGGCCATTTGTGACAGATGCAGGCCATATGTAGCAAGACAGTGCATTCAGATGATCAAATGTTCCCAGGCTGCCAGCAATAGACAACCCTGGGATGGCACTAGTAAGTTGACTGTGGGTGTTACCAAGAATTGCTTTCTGTTTGTGCTGAACCTTCAGTCTAGTTGACAGCTGGATGTTACTTAAGGCTAGGGACATGTTACTGCATTTTTATGGCATTATGGGGGGTGACACAGCTGTATACAATACACATTTGCAGAGACTGTGCTGATATTTGCTTAACATTTTGGCCCCATTTAGTATAGTGGTGTGCCCTGTCTTTGAGACTATAGGCATAACAGTATCAACCACAGGTCAGATTGGTCTGGCATAAACAATTGTAGCTTCAGATTTCTTACCTTTCAAAGCCATACTGCCACTGCCAGACCTGCTGTGATATCAGTGTGTAAAAGTCTGTATGGGAATATTTCATGGATGTCACCATGTGGGGACGTTTGCCAGACATTTCTGAATGGTTTTCTACATCTGATCTGCTGGGTAAGGCTGGAGGAGGGTATGGGACCCCCACTTTGACATCCATGCATGTGAACTATGATCCCCAGTTATTTGGCTTACCACATATACTGCAGTGGTATTTGTCAACTAGGGTGGAATTGCAGGGTGTGGGTAGGCCAGTACTAGGAGTACATTTCCCACTATCCCACAGAGCTGTCAGCTGTCTGCTGCTATCCCAGTGAGCCACCCCATTTCCTTGCATGCTTGAATCAATAGCATAGATATGGTATCAGAACATTCCACTCCATTCATTTATTTTGTTAAAGAGACTGACTTACCTTGTGCCTGAGGTTGTTGTGAGGATGGTGCTTGAGTGCTGACTATGTTAGCTGCACACAGTACACTGCCTATACATGGTAAGTTATAGGTGGTGTGATGTTTGGCATCTGTTTCATGGTGTGTGAGAGTCAGAGAGAGAGAGATCCGTCCCTCGGGCCCTACAGTGTCAGTGTATGCGCTATGCATTGCCTCCTTGCCAAGAACAAGGCATACTGGGTATGCCTCCATCTGTCTACAGGGGCAGGCTCTGGATGTTTCTCCTCAGAGTCTCTCTGTGCCTGTGGAGACCTTGGCAATGGTGGGGGGCTGTATGGCCATTCCCCATTTTGTTCCTGCTGCAGCTGTTTCCCCAGGATCATATTGTTTAGCATGGCACATACTATGACCATGTGTGCACTTGTGTCTGGACAGTACTGCAAGGCTCCACCAGATATGTCAAGGCAGTGGAACCGTGACTTGAGCATCCCAAACATATGCTCTATAATGATCCTGATTTGTGTGTGTGCCTCATTTTGGCATTCTTGTGTGGGTGTGCATGCATTTTTGATGGGTGTCATCAGCCATGGCTCCAGTGTGTAGCCAGCATTCCCCACCAGATGGCCATATGGATTGTCCCCACTGGCAAATGCTCAGTACAGCTGTGATGATTGCTGATGTGGGAGGCATGATAGCTTCCAGGGCTGCCAGCACACGCATTCATGATAGTGCTGTGGGCATAGCACATGACCTGGCAGTTAATGGAGTGGAACCCTTTGTGGTTTAGGTAGACTCTACCCTGGTCACTGGGTGGTGCTTTGATGTGGATGTGCTGCAGTCTATGGCATCCAGTACCTCTGGCTATTCTGCTACATGATAAAAGAGACACATATTGCTGGTCCTCTCCTCACTGGTGCTGGGGAAGTAAATGTGCTCAGCGGCATGTGGTCGCATGGCATCCAGGAACTGGTGGAGTATCCTGGACGTAGATACCTGTGAGACCCCCATGATATCCCCATTTGGTCTTTGGAAAGTACCTGTAGCTAGTATTCGTAAGGCTACACATACCTTGGTATCCACTGGAATGGGTTCCCCTCTGCTGGTTCTGAGTCTGAGGCAATGCCGGCAGAGCTCAACAAGTTGATGAAGTATGTCCCTGTCCACCCTGTAGCACTCTGCAATCCAGATCATGTAGCCGCTGTTAAGTTACCCTGGGTCTGAACACTTTTCTTCTCCTCCTCCTTGGTCTGAGATGGTTATCAGCATTATCCTCCTCACCAACCTCAGTCTCTAACACATACTGATAGATCAAAGCAACATCAGCCCCTAACATGTTCTGTTAGATTTGTCAGTCTAAAATTTCCCTGAATGTGTACACCAGTGGTATAGAGTTTGTGGGAAAAAACAGACTGAAAGGTGTTTGCATAGTTTATAGTAGTGTGGTGGGCTGCTGCCTGTGTAATTGGCTGATTCTGATACATTCCATCTGCTAGCTATGGTAGTTTTCCTTGATTGCCTTCCTTCTGCTGTTTCCCCTTCCCATTTCCTCCCTGTTTAAGCCCCGATGCGTGCCATCCATACCTAGTGCTCAATTATAAACAGTTCTGCTATCTCTTGTTATTTTTTTTTTTAGGCTCGGTGCGCACTGCACACACCTGTTTAGCTAAAGTAAACACTTTTAAGCTGAACTGGCCCTCCCCTGAATGCAAGCACACTATGCATTTCATGGAATAAGACACTACAGCCTCAGACACACCCCCTTCCTTAGCTGTGCTTAGCTAAGGGCAGACATGGGCCACTGAGCTCCAATGTGCTTACAGCAAGCATGAAGCAACCCCTTTTCATGTTAGCTGCTCCTCCTGTCTACACAGTGGTGTTAGGGCATCTACACGGTTAGGTGCAGTCTGGCACTTAGAAGACATTTGTGATTCAGTATAAATCCCCTCATTTGCATACACCACTGCTTTACTCCATAGGTACCACACTTACACTGAGCCTTTCCCCTTAGCAACCACTATTCCCTGCTATTGTCTTCATTCTGCATGCCATAGACTATAATGGCAAAATACAGATTTCTGTAAAAATTGATTTTTCCCCTTTTTTTATTTTTGGCACAATCCCATTTGTGTGCTGCTGCCCTATGCTTAGATTGGCCACAAAAAAGCTTTATTTTAAGAAATTAAAACTATTTATCATGCCAATGGCCATATATTTGGCCATTGACATGCCTGCTAAATATAATACATGCTTTATTTCGAGCTGTCATGCCTCCATTTTCTAATTTGCAAAAATGTGTTTATCTAGTAACTGAACACATTTCTGCTTCTTACACTATTCCTGCCGGGACACCTGCCTGCTTGCTGAATCACTAATACACCTCATTTGCATGGTTTTCACCAGCAAATGAGCTAATTAGCATTAGGCAGTGGTGTCCATGTAGGAATAGTATAGGAGCGCTCGTGCACGTCCTGGGAACCCTTTGCTGAATTGCTCGGCGGCCATGTTCTGTGCAACAGCTGTTGCACTATTCCTACACTCTGTCTAGAGTTTAATGAATCCCGGGGTCTGATTATTTGCTCAGGTTTCCACAGTGCATTTTTGGAGTTATTACTGCAGTAAATGATCATTGTTGCATCTTGTACAGTTGACAGTTGATAGAATGCAATGTGTATGGACTGACTCATAGTGAGTGGGTATCTCTTACCATTGATCTGTGTACCAGATATGCATCCATCACTGGAAAGATGTCACAAAAAGTACAAAAGGCCTTTTTATTAATGGTATTAGTGCACCTAGTTGCACTTAGGCTGTCACCTGTCTTTCCTTCTGCATAGCAGTCCTGATTTGTGCAGTTCTTTCCAGACCATGGTGGGTTGGGGGTTGAAAATGGTAAATGTGTTGATACTTTACAAGAAAAAAATATTCCCTGACTTTTCTTTAAATGTTACAGATATCTTTGATACTACATTTAAGTCATCCTAATTTATAAAGAAGTATAAATAACTAGCATTTAAAGCTATTTTACATAAGCATTTCAATATCCTGATGCTGCTTATGTAAATTTGTCAGAAGACGCCACAACTGCCTTGAAATCTCTAGCTGATCTAATTGCTTTGTTTTGCGATTAAAGGCATGGCTACATAGGAAACACCTGTGAATCAATGTTAAGTTCTCCTCTCTGCAAAAAATATAGTAGAAAATAGTATCACAGCTTTCTGTCTTTTTTATAGCAGCAGGATTAATTGCCTGGGTAGGATTGACAGCAGTACCTCACAGCATAAACAACAGATTTCTCTGTGTCTGTAATAAGTAATGAAGTCAGAGACAAATTCGTCTGCAAAGTATATGAGAAATTAAGCTTAAAAAATGTAGGTGGGCTTTGCCTTCCTTTGATTCCAAGACAGGGAAATGAAAGTTTTACAAAGTACAAGCAAGTTTCTGTTACCTACACAATACTAGAACCATATTGTGGTGAGAAAAGCAACCTGAGGACTGAGTTAAACTGTAGGAGATGGTGGAGTTTTCCTTTAACAGACGCAAAGCTTACCATATCTTGAACAGTGGCCAGCACAGTAGCCAAATGGCAAACTCTGTTGACATTACAGAGCAAGTATTCCTCTGACAGAAACAGATACCAAATGTGTGTATGGAAATAAGGAAACAGACAGAACTATGATCTACTGAATTCAAGCCACACCTGGTTGCCAACTCCATATACTGAAAGAAGCATCCGCCTGCCTACTTAGCTAAGATATAAGATTGTCCTCTTGACCAGACCTAGTGTCCATTTGTTTAACCTTCTTCCCATGAAGGACTTGGTGAGCACATCCCTCCCATCATGTGAAGACTCACCAAAATCTCCTTCTTTATCTCCTTTCACACCACTGAAGCTATAAATTAAGTATTTGAATATCCCCAGTCTTAAATATCAAGGCAAAATAGTTCAAGAATGTGTGGAGCTAAACTCTTAATATTACCCACTTAGCCAATTGAGGGGAAACAGGTTACTATCAATATTAATTAGATCAGAGGTATCACAATAAGATGATATAATGAAGCAGAAAAAAATAATTGGTCATAGAGCAGCTTATCTCACCATCAAGCAAGGCTGGCTTGCAAGAAAACCCCCAAAGCAATATCAGTTTTACATAGTGCTGTGACAGCAACTAAAATACATCTATAAAGTTCCATGATAAATGATGCACAATTTACACAAGGTGTGCAACTCAGCTATCTCATGGTCACACATCGTCAGATGAAACCGCACTCTTGGCGATGTCTTCATCAATTAGTGAGTCATTTACACAAGGTGTGCAACTCAGCTATCTCATGGTCACACATCGTCAGATGAAACCACACTCTTGGCGATGTCTTCATCAATTAGTGAGTCATTTACACAAGGTGTGCAACTCAGCTATCTCATGGTCACACATCGTCAGATGAAGCCACACTCTTGGCAATGTCTTCATCTATTAGTGAGTCATAAAAGTTGCCCCACACTGTATGGGACTCTGTTCATCTAATTACAGTAGAGAAACTTCCAACCTATTATGCGTAGAGATCATGAAAGAAAATATCAGTGACACTAGATAACTGTCCTTTCCTAGAATCAAAAAGTATCAGTCTTGCTCTCTTATCATATACTGACTTTCTGGTTTCATTGGTTTTAGGTAACCTACACTCCCCCTTGCTGATGTTTATGATACCCTGTTTGGGACTTTTCTTCTCTGCATTACGCAGTGAAATAGGAGGCAGAGCTGAAAAAAAAAAACAGATAGGAATAGACATACCCAGCCAAGTCCTGGTCAAAATACTGACAAAAAACCTCACCATTGCTCCAGGATAACACAAATCTCAAAAATGCAAAGGTAGACAGAAATTTGAGAGTAGCTTTCCAAACAATTTTGTCAAATATTCAAATTACAGGCAAATGCTTTCTTATAATGGTAGGGATCACTTGAATATGCCTGCACCATTTTGACTACAAACCACCAAATACCAGGCTAGATCCACAGTGATATAAAACTAATGCGTATTTGCTACCTCCACAACACCCTCCAAAAAAATGCATATGAAATGCCTTGATAAATATACTGCAGGTGCCTTTCTTACATTAATGTGACACATCCCTTCTACTGTTATGTATAATGCAAACTTAGTCCAAATAGTGAGTAGATTAGAGACTAGTAAATACTATTGAGTCATGATTTTCCAGCCCATCACCCAGGCCCAGCATTCACACAGGGATTCCTGCAGCTTAGTGTTCTTAGCATGCAATGCTTCATATCACCATTCTAACTCAATAAGCTATGGTCCATTTGATGTTAAATACAATGTTGCTTCTCTGAGATGCAGACAAAGAAAAAACATTGTCTGATATGTACTTCTCAGGAAATTAATAAAAAAAGAAATAAATGGTATACTGAAAATAATTTGGAAATGTTTACTGAGCACTAACTGAAGTCCTCTTTCTGTTTGGATGAAAACATTCAATAATCATTTTCATATTATTTTGAAAGCCTGTCTGAGAAATACATATTGTCTAGTGGCTTTTCTTAGGTTATTGGTCTATTATTGTACTGATTCTTGTTTGGACTATTGAATTTTGTGCTCTCTGAGATGTAGCCTTTTAAGTACTGAGTGCCTTTGAACACCTCATATGTCTTACTCTGCTTGAGTTATGTGTATAGTCTTGATTTCCTTTTGGACTGATTTTTAACATCTTGACATTGATTCAGGAGTCTTCTTCAACTCACTGATGCTTTTCATCTTGCCACTCAGTTATAGTACTTCCCTTAATAGAACTCAGGGTGGCTAGAAGGGTGTGAAAATGGCATAATGATTAAAGTGTTTACCTTACAAACATATGGTGCATGGTTTGATTGTCACACAAGATAACTTGACCAGGCTTAAAACGACCCACAAAGGCTGTTAGCCTAGCACTAATCTATGAAATTATAAACCTAAAGAGGTCTCTCACAATTCAAACACAACTACCAGGATTCATATAAAGACATCAGAACTCTTAGATGGTCACATTGTGATTTACTATGTTTATAATTTACAGTTAGAGTCACAATTTGCAGCTGAATAATAGCGCAGCTATCTGGTAGGATACTGCAGTAGTAAAGCTGAATGAAAAATAATTTAGACCTATCTAACTATCCCATATAACACAAGAGATAAAATTGTGATTTGTGGAAATTATATTTTGACCTACAAAGGCAGAAAAATATAGCAATGTAATGCTGGATAATCACTTTAAGGACTGAACATGAAACTTAAACAATCACCTGTAAAGAGTTTCATTTTATTTCATATACCAGGAGATTTCTGTATATGATTGCAGTAGCTCACCTCTTAATAGCCAGGACTGAACAGGTGGGGTGAACACCTTGAAAGACAGAGGACATTCCCCTTTCATTCTCTAATAAGAAGGTGGATAATGAATTGTGCATATCTACATTGCCTCTATAAGACTAAGCAAACTAAGGAAACAGTATGAACTGCATCCATTAGTATGGACAAAAACTTTTTTTACCTTCTACAAATAAAACCAAATTGTTTTACTGTAGGAGCTCTCAAAGAGATCCTGAAGTATAGCTGAGTTGTTTATGTTTTCCACCTGTAAGAGGGATATGATGTATACCTGAACTCATTTAATTGCTGCTGCTGTTGGTCTTTATTTACAGATGTTTGTTAATGATGGGCATATCATAATTATAGTCAGAAATATAATGATCCCATCTTTTGTTGAAATATGCATCAGTTTTTTTCCAACAGGATGAAGTATTGGCTTCTGCCCAGTATTTTAGAGATGTCCACATCCTCACACTATTCGTTTGCCCTGTAATAGCAAGAGAGTGACCACCGGAACATATTTATCATCCTTCTTAATAACAGAGACAGCTATGCTTTAAGGATTTTTTTAATTCATTTGTAAGAAAGAGACTTATTTATTAATTATTTATTTATTTTATTTTACATTTGTTAACTGGGAAATTCCAACTGGACCAGGTCCATTTTCAGCGGAGGCCCGGGGAGAAAAACTCCGGCATCAAGATATACAAAATACAGTGGATATAGCATAATAAACAAAGTAGGTTACATCATGTATGTTGAGCACAGTCATATAGCAAGAAAATTAGTAAAACATTCCAGGTAAGAAATATCTAGAACATAGGTAAAAAGACAATCCCCGTGATTCATGAAGCTTGGCGCAAGGATGGCTTTAGCCTTGCACCGACCGTGTGGCGTAGAGATGGCACAGCAGCACCATATGCATATTAATGAAGGTGCGCTGCCGAATGTCCACTTTCAGAGGAAACATGCGCAAGTGCAGGGGCAGTGTCTAAGTGCTGCACGGAGGCGTGTACATGTTGGCTGCAGATGCGCAACCTAAAATGCTGACTAGTACAGCCTGCCTCTAATAATAATCACTCCTGTCAGTGTCCGTGGATACAGAAATGTATGCAAAGCATACAAGACAGTTTCACGAACACCAAAATAAAAAGTAAACACAAAGGCACGTAGCTGAATATTGAGTCCCCGTCCCTCAATCAAATGACATTTAAAACCCCGTGCCCGTATTCCATTGTAGTGTTGATTGTTTTACCAAGTGGAAGCAAAACGCAGCATGTTTGCACACCGCTGTCCTTTGCTAAGCCTAGCCCAATGGTTAGGGTTATCACCTGTCCCACTTTGTGAGGGACAGTCCCTCTCTGGGCAGTTGTGTCCTTACCAAAAATATTAAAAATGTCAAATGTCCTGTGATTGTAGGACATAATTATGTCCCATAGTTTATATAATAGTTCCATAAAATAGTTATTTCTCTATCTAAAATACCTAAATATTAAAAGAAACAGAATAAGCAACTAAACTGCTACAAGAATAAGCTTTCATTTAGGCATAAAAGTAAAGTACTATCCTTTGTACTGACCGTGGGTATGTGTCAGCCTGTAAAATCTGATGTGTGTCCCGAAAATGTCCCACTTTGGCCGTTTAAAAAGGTGGCAACCCTACCAATGGTCAGAGCATTCGCTCAATATCTGCCCATTCACGGTCCAAGTTGTCCATGTCTGGATGGCCCAAAGATGAATGGGTATTACCCGGGTCTACCTACCATGTCATGAAAGATAAGTATTTGCGTGTACCTATGTGCGTGAAGTAAAGCATGTGGAAGATCAAATATGCTAGGGTTGTCCTCACAACCATATTGGTACCAGAGATATGTAGTGTACGCAATGTGTTCTGTTGTCTGTGCCATGGGCCATCAACCAGAGAAGAGATGGATGGTGTGTGTGGAATATGGGGGTGGGGGGTGATGGGTAATGTAATAATTCGCCAAGGGGAGACTGGGTCGGATGTATAATAGGTGAACTGGAGGTGTACAATGGAGCAGTGGGTGAATCAGAAAGGAAACCAAAGAACATACATTCACATCTGCAATACACCCTAACAGGCCATACTGCAAAACAGAATCGCACAAACATATGAACATTAAAATGTGTGATATACATGTACAGATACGTTACCGGCTCACACCCACATAATGGTCTGGCCTGAACTGAGCCATCCAACCCTAACACACATGGATACATAATTGAATACCCATCATCCCCTCCACAGCACACCACCCCCCCCTTCCTGAATGCCCACCAAAACCACCCATACTTGGGCTGCTAGCTTGGCGCAGCCATATCTGCACATAGTGTCCCCTACCCATATCTAGTAGGCAGTCTTACCCTAGGCTGTCTCAGGCTTGCAA
>NC_056741.1:663944869-663962369 GCF_019279795.1 Protopterus annectens | reverse complement strand
TCCAGGCTGTCATGACTGAATGACAAGCTTCGACATGCATCCATGTTTCAAGTGAGTGTGGATAATACCTAGGTCACATTTACCCATATAGTTGCATTCCAAGGCAAATGTCCTACACACAGAAGTAACATCCTGACACCTACAGGACAATTTCATTGGATGCTTATGCTAACTAGTGCTAGATGTGTAGCTTTAGTAATCCATTTGCTCAATGTAGAACATACAGTGGGGAATACAGACATCTTTGCAGTGAGGAACACCTGGCTGAAGGCTCTGTAGTGCACAATTGCACTACCACCATATAACTCAGATCCAGACATATGGGCCATAACACTGGTATGGACCATTCCAGGTGGTAATGTCATAGTTTCATAGTTTCATAGGTTGGTACTAGGCTATCAGCCCTAGGGCATATACAAGCCTAGCCATAACAATTCCCTGGCTATTTCTTCCCACATTATTTACTTTCCTGGACCCCTGTCTAGCAGGGCGACTGACGTGATCCCTGGGGTGAATTTCCTTTCTCCCATCCAATCGTCACGGTTCCTCTTGAAGAGGTCCAAAGAGGCACTCTGCTTGACATGTATGGGCAATCTATTCCAGAGTCTGGGGAGTCTCTGGGTCAGGAACCTATCCCTCCAGCATGTTTTGTTTATTGTCCACATATTCATAAAGGCTACTCATATGTAAAGACCACTACTCCAACATAACTAATCACAGATAAGTCAGATACAGGTGACAATGGCAAACGTTGCATTCTAGGTTGTATCCTCATATACATCCACCACCTTGTCTCCAGACTACCAACACACATCCATATGTGGTATGACATAGTTTGGTAGTCTACCATATAACCTTTGATTGGTGGACAGTACCTATACCTACATCAATTGTGCAAAGTACCCATGTACAGACACAGCTGCATGATGTGTTATGCAATGCAGTAATACCACTGTTTGTAACCAGCTCAGGTGTACACATACCAGGGTCCCTCAGATGTTATCAGCATTAACACAGTCAATTGCTGCTGTACACCAGTAAACAACACGCTCATGGTTGGATATGACCTAACTGTACCTGCCCTGGATATGTACATCCCACACTCATACAACATAAATGACATTACCATAGCTTTCATTATCCTTTCTTTATACAGGTGGCTACAGTCATTACACACATACACATAGAAGATAGCATGCTAACAGGGCATAAGGTCTGATATCTATATTAACAGAGGTAATATTCCCTCACTACTGGTCACCCATGACATCTGTCATATCATGCAACAACCTATGTGGCATGTATGTCATTAGACATGTCCACCTAATGCAATGCCTACAAACATACCCAAATAACAGGATCATACGACCTACACAAGGCCTGTTTTGACAGACTCAGGGAAATCCAGCTCTGCTCTGTATGTTCCTGAGTAGTCACAGGTGATATGTTCATGACATGTACAGCCACGTGTGCCCATAGCTCCTACATATACCCCATGTCAACAATTGCAAGCCATGCATTCTGTGTGCTGTCTGGACATTATCCTTAGTACCACAATAGCCAAACCACAGACCTCGCACATGCTTGAATGAGTGTACTGACTAGCTGTAACAGAGCACATTGCTGGCACTTTTCCAGTAAGCATGAGGTGTATGTGGCAAATATGATGTGCTCATTGTTGACCATTACAGTGCCCTGGCTTCACCATGGCATTGTCAAGTAAGAGTTTGTAGGAGCATGACATGGAATAATGCTATGTGTGTCTTGCTGATATGTGCTGTTGTCATATGTGTACACTTGGCTACTCGGTGAAGATGGTTGTGTCCTACCAGTACATGAATACAGCATCCATTATGGTGTAATGTTCGGATATGTTTCACACATGGCATGGGGAAGGTGTGGAATGTATCCTCTTGACCTTCTAGTGCACTTACTGATGTAGACCGCATATGTGTACATGTATTGATGTTTGTTTAGCTTCCATGTGTGTGCAGTGTCTGCTGTTTGAAGGTGACTGTTGTCTTAGTACATCATGCTGTTGCAATACAGCCTCAACATTGCCAACTGTATATGGTGATATGCTCAAAGTACAGTAAGCAGTAAGTGTACATGTGGTATGGACTGATGTTTGGACATGACAACTAAGTGGTGGGGCTACTTTGCAGATGAATGATTGCAGATGAATGATCACTGGTGTTATACAACCATTGCTACAATAACCTGTGTAACTGCTAAGGTCTGGTTTTGTTAATTGAAGTGGAAGACAGACAATGTAGAATGCAGTAAGGTTGCCACAAAAGACAAACCCCTTGACACCTGTAACAGTAATACCTCCCCTGTGCATATATTGTGCATATATCAGCACAGTTGGCAAAGGAAAGAGTCAGTAAGCTTTGTAGCGAATGCAATGGTGCTGTACCTCTGTAATACCTATCATGAGAAAGGCAGGTGTTTCATTCACAGTACTGGCATGTGTGGGTATGTGTGTGTCCATATATGTCACGTATGGTTGGGAATACATCCCACATGTTTTTACTCTCCTGAACACTGTTGTTGACATCAGTGCAGAGTGAAGTGTAGAAAGAAAGGCATAGGCAGGTGGTTGCACCTCAAACATGTCAAGTGTCTGTATGTGTGTGACACAGATGTATATCTTTGTGAATGCCACAGTGTGTGTGTGTGCGTGTGTGTGCGTGTGTGTGTGTGTGTGTGTGTGTGTGTGTGTGTGTGTGTGTGTGTGTGTGTGTGTGTGTGTGTGTATAGCTGTCCATGTGTATGGCTGTCTGGTCCCTGGAGTGAGGCTGTATTTTACCATAGTGAAATGTTAATGCCCCCACCCCCATCCACTCAATGCAATCTAGTATTCCTGTTGATATCATCAATCTTAGACAGGCATTCTGACCGCCTGTTAACATGTACACCCTGGGTGTGACTTGTTGTTACATAGCCTACTGATGAATCCCCCTTTCCAAATACACTCACTGCACTGTAGTATCCCTGTCGATGTCCTTGATCTTAGGCCATTCCGACTACCTGTACATGTATAATCTCTGTGGCACATCTTGTAATTGTGTAGTACTATATTGATGATATGCACATAGGCAGGGGTTCTCATCCGAACACTGGCAACTGTGTGTGTGTGTGTGTGTCAGAATGTGTGTTAATGTGTCTGTGAATCCCTGAGTGTGTGGGTGTGTCTGTGTTTGCATGCTGTCATGGCAGTGGGTATTACTGCTTCCCAATGAGAAGCCACTATTTACACTGACCTTTACCCTTGCCATCTGCTATACTACTCTTTTACCTCCTCCCTGCTCCTGGCAACTATACCTGTGATGTCACCCGCTATGGATGTGACGGCTCTGAACACAGTAGCTTACTACACAGCTATCATGCTCTTGGATCATTAGAAAAGTAAACATAATTGAAACATGGGAGATTATAACTGTGATGTGGAAGCTACAAGGTGCATGCAGGTATTGTCATACAGACCTGTAAGTAGTCAACATGTACATATGGGACACTAACCGCAAACATTGATATCCCCCGGCACATGCAACTACACCTGAAAGAGGAAGGCAGAACATCAAGATCAACATGCTGTTAGTGTTGTTACACATGATACATACTGTCAAATGTATAAAATGCATTCTAAAACTGTAATACATGGTATGTCTGCTGCCTGTCAACACTACTCAACAATATTAATCTACAATTGTCTACCTAGTATGTTCACCCTGTGCATCAGACCATATGAGCATGTCCCTGCACCGATGGTGTGGATGACAGAGATGCAGCACAGGCATCATCATATGCACAGGGAGATAATGTTTGCCAGAGGCCTAGGCTGCGCCATTGGATGACATCATGAGTGTGTGTTAGGGCCTGTGATATCATTGGGTATGTGTGGATCTTATGCGTGTGTGTGTTGAGGTGCCCTATATTTGTTTCTGGTGTGTGTGTGTATGCATGCTCACAGGTCTGGCATGTGGCTGGCCTACACAGGGGTATTATTGACAGCTGCAGACTGTACAAGGCAGGTTTCACAGTTCACCGTGTCCGGCCACAGCCATGTGACCTGCGCCAGCCAGGGGTTGCATGGGCACTACCAGGCAGAGGTCCAGAATGGGTACTGTCTGATTACACATGTCCACTGGAATCATGTCCCTGTTGGGACCATCCAGGACCACGTGCACGTGGCCTGCTGTGTCCTGGTGTGGACTGCACAGCACCAGCTGCACTGCTGCTGCTACCACCACTATGGGAATGGGCATATGCAGTAGCATGTTCAAGTAGACCTTCAAGAGGTGATGTAGCTGACCTACGTCTATGTGCCCGACACCTCACTCCCACCAGATGTTCCAGCGCAGGCAATCCACACTCGAGGAGATGGTGAGCATTTGCAATTGCCTGGATGCTGTCAGTTAATGAATGGACAGCAGCCCTCTGAAGCCTCAGACCTTCTATTTTGTGCCATTCAGCATGTGCCTGTGCCTCCATTACAGCCAAAAACATGTGTCTGGTTACTCCAGCTGATGTGCTTTGTCTCGCAGGGGCATGTTGGCCAGTGGTCCTCCTATGAGCAGCACTGGGCACGTCTGTGTGAGGCATCACCAGCCAGATGACTGGGATCATGGTGTACAGGCACACCTTCCATAGTCTCCACATTTCCCTGTTCCATGCTACCACCTGCCAACTGTCCTTCCTCTATGGCCAGTCGTGATGGGGTATGTGTAGGCAGGGGAACTGTGTGCGAGGATGAGGGGGATACAGGTGGAATGGCAACCAATGGCACAGATTCAGCTCCTGACAACCCTGCCCATGCCTCAATCATACTATCATCATCACTGCTAGAGTCTGTGGGGACACTAACATCAGGTGGACCTCAAGAGAGCAATGCACCTACATCAACATCTGTGAGGAGAAGACAAAAACTGTACATTACAAGTTATACCACAAAGACTCACACAGACACACACAGACACATGCTACATGCAGGTGATATGGCAGATAACATTCAGCTTAGACAATTATAGTGGTAGTTATCATACATCCCTGAGTTGCACACAACAACATGCATGTGTTATAGCAGACGACATGCACCTTACACAATTATAGTGTTGGTTAGCATGCATACCTGTATTGCACCATTTGTGTTAGTAGCTTATGCCCCATACCTGTAACACAATGCATGCACTTTTCACCATTGCACCGCACTGCCATGGTGTGTGCAACGTACACCACATGTTAACAGACCATCGCTGACATTTGTACATCTAACACTGATTCTTTGTGTTGGCCACCACCCCTATGTGTGAGGACATGAGCAGAAGGGTATGTCGACTGAATACTATGCTTGCCTGAGCCCTAGCTTGCATATCTCCCCTAAAGCAGTGCATATCTGTTCAACATTATTCTGCCTACCCCTGAGCTGAGACTACAGACATTGTGCATGTGGCTGTACACACATGTTTGACATGGCTGCCCCTACTTTGCAATGGTGCCACAGACCAGCACAGGTTTACAGTACACTGGCCTGATGTGTGGAGTATGACCTTGCCAATCACATGTAGTATGACATGTCTTCTGCTGATGTGTTGAATGACATGCATATATGTGTAACACAATGGTGTCCTTTCCAATCTACAGTACAGTAATGGTGTTCCTATGCAGGGATGTGTTATACTAACATGGGCCTTCAGCTGATGCAATGTTGTCTGTCCGCCCTACAAATATGCAGTGACATACTGCACATTGAGCTGATGTGCATAGCCATTGCAGGGTATAATGTGGCTTCACTATTGCTATACAGTGAGAGTTACTGACACAGTTCATAGCCATGACTATGTTCACATACAATACATATCTAATGTGGAATGTGACGCACGTCACTGAGGTGTATACACACTAAACCCTAATGTGGAATTTGTGCCACAGGTCACAGAAGGGTATACGGATGACACCCCTGCACAGCTGCAACCATATTACTGATGCCTGGCAACAATGCCCACACATGGCTAACTTAGCAGTACCCTATGTCCAACATGCTATCTGTGTACCTCACACACATGAGGAGCAGGCATGGCAGTGATGTCTGACACCAGCAAGATAAATGTACTGTATCTGTAGCCTGATGTGGTTGTATGTGTATGTTGTGCAACACATGTATGTATTTGGATACTGTATAGGTGAATGCTTTCATGTCATGACACACTCAAGATGTTCAAGACATATTATGTGGTGGTTTCATGTTATGCCTACACAAGCTGTGCACAGGCCTCTATGATGTTTAGTGTTTCACATCTGCAATATCACCGTTACACAAAGGCCATAGTTGTATTGTGATGAGCCAATGTTCAACAGGGTGTACACACATGTACATCCCTTCTACTGTGTATGTTGTTTCATGTCTCTGGCCATCCTCCATGGCCATGTGTACACATGTTCTGTCCAATGGTTGCTATGGCCATCTATTTCACATGTCAGTGTTGTCCCATATGACATACACCCATAGATGTCATATGCTCCCCTGAGGACAGGGTTATGCAAACAAAGGGTGGTATGTATGGGATGTGAGACATCATGCTTTGCAGGATAGTTGAAATGTTGCAGTCAGCCCACTACATGTCATGGACATATCAGATAGCACATGACATTGTGTGACATTCATAACAAGGGTATAATCCACAAGGGTGTATCCTCTGGGCCAGTCATACTCCAGCTCCAACACATTTAGAGTGTGTGCACACATATGCTCTCTGTACAGTATTGTTTGTATTCCCAACATGTGTAATGCTGATATGTAGTATCTGTCTCTACAGTAAAACACACCTCCACCATTGTATTCACAGTTGTCCACACATCTGGCAATGACAGTTTGGAAGGTTTAGTGTAGGTGTTTCATATAGTCTTCAATTGTTTCACATGGGTAACCACTGTGATGCATTGCAGGTCTGACCCATGTCTATTAACAGGACCACCATACATTATATGTATGTGTGTTATGGCAGATAGCATGCAATTAATATGACATGTGCATTATCAAGCCTGGTAAATAATAACAATCTCACCTGACACAGGCTGCTGTCACTGCAAAACACCAGAGGTACCTAAACAGGAGTGTCACAGCAGTAAGATCATTATCCACACCTGTGTGATAGCTACAGGGTGCAATGTTCATGTTAGTACATAAGCCAGTACAATACACTATACTATGGAGTATGCACATCTGTGCATACATAGAGTAGCAGACTATAGTATGTGGCATGTGTGCATACATGCTTTGCATATGATGTTGCATTACATATTGTACAGTAACACATGTAACTATGTGTTATATGCGCAGTACTGACTTACCAGACAACTCCAGGCTCGGTGGTTGAGAGACACCCACCTCCACAATACCAGCTAAAGCTTTTGGATGGAGGTCTGCAGGTGTCCAGGTTGGCCAGTTGCTCCTCAGTACATGTGAGTGAAGGCTGGGTGAGTGGCCCCCTACCTGTTGCATCTTGTTCCCTGGCAACTGCATTAGCACGCTGTTTCGCCTGTCTTATGAGGTCAGTGCAGTGTCGGTGCACCTGCTGATAGGTGTGATTGTGACCGCCAACATCATTTACCCTCCTGCGGAATTCCTCCCACAGGGCATCCCACTGCTGTGCATCCTCTGGCACATGGCTGAAGAGTTTTGAATGGTTGTTGAGGAGGTATGGGATGAGGTGTATGCTGGCAGCCTGCTATGTGGCATACCTATAAGACATAATGATGGAGACAGGTCACAGTAACTCACAGAGAAGTACAGAAGTACAGCTGAACATACATGTGTATCACATTTATTAAGATTACAAATAGGTCTTTGCAAATCTACTTGACACTAACACCACTGACATGTTTAGGTCACACACATTTGACACTTACTGGTGATGTGATGTTATCACCATATATGTGTGTGTCATGTGATGATATTGCTCATACTCCATGTGGATGTTGTCTTGACGTGGGCATGTCTGTTTGCCTGTACTGGTGACTTTACCTATCAGCACATGCCTGGATGTGTTCACATTAATGCAATCTACCTTAATGCTGTGTATATTTCACATATATAGTCATACATCGCCGTTAGGGACATGACCTGCGAGCATGTATGTGTTTAACCATATACATCTACATGGCACTGTATAGCTGTGTAGCATCCTGCCATGTATTGCCTGTGTTCAACATGTGTAACACATGGGACAATAGCTAGCCTGATGGTATTTTCAGGGTTGGATATCAACTATAGCATGTATGGTCATAGTGAACTAGTAGGCTATATGCCCTGGGCCATTTATGAGCCTAGGCAGACAGGTTACCTAGCTGTAGGCAACAGACAGGTAAGTTTCAGTGGCCAGTTCAAGCAGTGCCACAGAACTGATCCACGGGGTTACTGATATATTTGGCATGCGGTCATCACACCATGTCATGGAGATGGGCGATGTGCAGCTTCGCTGGACAGCGATGCATAGTATGGCAAGAGTATGTTAAGTGTATGGGACAGAGATCTGTCAGGCATGTTGTGATCCTTGTACTAGAAAGTGGATGTCCATGAAGTATGTGTTTATTTGGGATCAGGATGTGTTACGTGTAGCATGTCCAACATCTCTGGGTTGGACATGGCTTTATTCAGGGTAGGCTGCATGCTATATAATGGAGATAGGGATTGGGAAGGGCAGTGTAGGCCATCTACACATGGGCAATAACCCTTAAAGGAAATATGTGATCTATTATGGGTCACATGAGTGTTGAGTATGGCTGAACAATTATCTCTATATTCATGGATGGCACCCTGTCATGATTAGGGGTGTCACATATGACTACCTGACTGGTGTGGTGAAGTAACTATCAAAGGAAAGACTACTGTCCAGCTGCATCCCATACACACACAGTTGCCATTATGTTGACCGCTGCCTAGGTGATAGTTCATGGGTACAGTTTTTTTTAACATAAGGGATGATAATGCAATACTTAGCTGTCAGATTGTGGCCATACATCACACACCATACATCTGACACACAAAGGCCCTTCTGTATGTTGAATGCAGCACACATTGAGTCAACTATTGCTCCTAGTTCATAGTCATTTGCAAACATCAATAGGCAGATGCTTTATGTGTTAGTCTGTGTGGTATAGATAACAAACACGGCGAGTACCAGGAATGAACCCTGTATTACTGTGGCTGGCACTGGTTTGATGTGCGTGTATTAGTCAGACACCTTCTGTAGTGTTGGTTCTGCCAGCAGTCCAGTTGCCAACCACTCCTGTGACATAGGAATATACACCTATTTTACTGAGTGTAGCTGAAACACAGTATGGGTGATGGTGTCCTACGACCTAGCAAGGTTATGGTATGCAGTGTGAATCAACCCTACTGTCATCTACATCTGTAGTAAGTACATCAAATACGTTGATCATGGTTCATGGCCTTACAGACCAGACTCAGCAGGGTAGTTGTGCACTATTTCCCATTATCAGTGGTGTCTCCCCATTTGTGGGGTGTCATAACTGTTGCTGTACACCATTCTGTGTGTACATAGCCTGACATGGAGCTATGATTGAACATGATGTGTATGTGGATAGCTGATTGTTCTCCCATTTGTGTAGGATACACCCTGGGATGTTGACAGGTCCCACAAAAGCTATATGTATGGCTTTAGAGAGTGCAGCTTGTACCTGCATAGTTGTTATTACAGGGGCCCTGTAGTGTATATGGATATATAACTAAATGTACCTGTTGGGGGGGAGGTGGGAGTGGGTTTAGGTTTTCCAAGACCCTATCTGGATGAACAGGTGCTATTTCTGTAGGTGCAGTACTTCCCATGCCATAGTGCTGTGCAGCATGGCAGGTCTTGTCATTGCCATTATGATTAATGACACAGCATAGAATGCTCTGTGCTTGGCCTCATAATATGTGGCTGATTAGTTTCACAGTAGCTTTGTGTGGTTTTATATGGTGTATCTGCATCTTACTGAGGCTGACCAGGGATCACCTACACTCATGTGTGTTCACTCTTGCAACAGTTACTACCTTCTGTGGTACAGTTTAAAGCATGGTACCAACAGTTTGCCTTCTTGTTTGTGTTTGATTATATCTTGGTTCTGTTTCAATGGCACAATCACTGCATGTATGTGACTGCTTAAGGTTCATTTGTGTAGGATTCTGCATCTGCACATGCATTGTCCATCTGCATGGGTGCCATGACAATCACCACTTTGCTCTTAGGAAACATAACATTGGTATTGGAGACTGACTATGTGTAGCATACTGTTAGCCCTGTTTGTGTGACTACTGTGATCCAGGTCATTAGGGTTGATGGAATCCAACATGTATTGAGCACAGGTGTTGGTACATGAGGAGTCTTCCCAGTTCATAATGGAATAGTTGAGAGTAGCCATTATTATGGTTTTCTGTCTCAGACCTAATCTTCCCCATTACAGCACATTATGACAGTTGGGAAATACGCGGCATGTTGGGTTATCTGTCGCAAGGTGCAATTTGAATTCCACTTTGGCACAAAGGTAGTTGCTCAGCATAATGCATCTGAAGTTAAGCAAGTGCAAATAGCATAGGGGTGTCCATATCCTTCAGGATATCTTTTTCATATCTTTTTCACACTGCTGTGTGTTCCAATAAAGGATAATGGGCAAGAGGTGAGGTATGTGTTATAACATGGTCATGCGGGTGTGCTCTCCGGAGCATTGAAACATGTCTCAGCCACTGTACAAATATGTTCTCCATGTTAGGAAATGACATATGTGTTTCCATATAGTGTTTCTGACATGTATCATTGTGTAGTGAGACCCACAGTTTATTGCTTGCCTGTCCTGTAACAGCAGTGGATCTTCACCTGAACTGTGCATGATGAAGGCACTATAGGGGAAGCATGATCCCTAGGCAATATCCAGATTCCCAGGGGTGACAGGTGCAGGCCCTGTCTGGCAAAGCATCATGGTCTGTCAACCATGTTATCCCAGGCAGACATATACTGGATACCCTTTGACTTGCACCACTACATTAGACAATTGTAGAATACAGTCCTTTTGTCCCTGTACTGCAGTATCATTCTGGCCAATGGCAGAATGCTACCCAGGCCTTGGGACATACCTGCATGGGCTACAAGACCTGACAGCTCCTACATGTGGTTCCATGCAGTCCAGGCTACTGCATCACAGGTCCTGCACAACAACATGGAATATGCCAGAGCCATGTGTATAGTTTAAAAGTTGGTCTGAGTGTATGAGTATGCAGCTAATCACAGCAGACAGGCAGCTGACAGTATGTATGCCCTCATATAGGTTGGTGTGTAACATAGTGCTAAAGTTTGCATTCACAAATGACTACTGCTCGGCATGTTTCCGGCCATGTTTTCTGAGGTGTGGCACAATTATGCAAACTATGTCATACAGTTTGTGTATTTCGTTGCCTGTCTCTTCTAGCTTGGGAGGTCACTTGTTTTGCCAGATACTTAGAAGCATCTGTGATTGTGTGTGACTTCCGGTAGTGTGTGTGTCCTTACTGTGTTCTGGTAAGGGTATGTGTTGGTTGTGATGATGAGATGCATGTGTTAACCTACAACTTATGGCTGTCCAGTCCAGTCATGGCTGTAGACTGGGCTGCCTTCTAGTTTACCCCTGTAGCTCCATCCCAAACAATGTGTGGGGTGTGGTGTTAGGTGGGTTTGGCAGGGTACATGGCATAGAGATTACATTCCCCCAGGATGGCCACATACACAAAGATGACATTAGTAAACACCAGTAGCTGACTAGTGGACATGCCTGTATGAGCATTCAGTACTACAAGTACCAAGTACTGTATTTAGTTTACTTATCGCTTATGAAGATGTTTTAGACAGTGATGCTCACATTTAAATATCTGTGTTATGGACGTGACAACACTGGCTATTATGGAAACATTGTAGCTACCATTAGCAGCAATCCTCCTCTGAAGAGCACATCACATCCTGTTAGTTGATTACAGATGATGCAAGTCTCTACAGGTATGTTTTCTTCTCTGGGTATATACTCACATATCCACCAGGACCATGAGCTCTGTTGGGCACAGACACCCACTCTCCAAACAGAGTCATGTATCAATATACTCTGATGCCACTATCAACATGATCAGGATATAATCAGATAGTGTAAGCCATCACCTATGAAGTGGCTATTACACATGGGCAGCAGTCTCCTACATTTTACACTCCTACTGCAGATGTTACACTGGAGTTAAAGATGATATGCAACCTGTTTCATTACCATACAATGCACTACCTTACATACAGTATGTGCAAGTGGCTGTTAGGTTGAAAATAAGAGGTTAAGCTACACAAACTTGCTAGTTCAACCAGTGTGTCTCTACTCTCAATATCCATTCTATGTAGGTGTGCACATAGCCATTTGGCCCAGCCCTGTAACAAGGATCACTACACATTTGCATAACATGTACACATGCACAGCTGTTATTGCTTTCAAACAATACTAGAGAGGTGGATATTACATGTGTTATGTGCATGGATAGTTACCTAGCTCTTCCAATTATCTTTGCTATCATGCTGCTAAACTGTCAGATGAATACAAGTGATATGTATCCTGTTATTGAGTATTGTAATTGCCAATAGACGTAACTACTGTTTGCATAGCATAACAGAACTGCTATGTAGAATGGAATATAGATCTGCCTAAAATACTGTGCATTACACAGTTATTGGCACAATATTCCACAATGCAAACCATATTTGCACAGTAAGCCCACCTTTGACATGTTCATCTTACTTATACACCCATACATATGTCAACTGTTACAATATTTTGACATATACTATCCCCTGTTACAGCACATACTTGTTGGACCAATCCTGACGCTGACAGTGGCTGGAAGCAGAACTGGTGAGTTCCAAGCTCATATCATCCCTTGTGGTGTATGAGGAGTTTTCCTTGTGACCTTCAGCAGTACACACATAAAATAATACAAGCATTACTACTGCTCAAGAATACATCGCTACAAGATAGCTATTTCCACTATATGCATTGATTACACTGTAATTCTTACAGAACAGGTACTACATACACAGACATACTACATATTATTCATACCTTATTAGTAATTGGAGGTGTTATTGACTAGTATAATGCTCATTTTCAGTTCGTCTTTCAGTGTTTTGTACTGTCCTACAGGTAGATACAGATGGTTTGAATGTGTGACAAGGCAAAATTTTATAGTTACAGATCAGTAATGTGCTATCCCGATAACCAATTGGTGTTCCTAAGTAGCTAATTACATGCACATCAGCTGCGCTGCTACTGCCTTAGCCAATACCATGGCAACAGTGGAGTATAATTGAGTACTTCACTTGGGCATTGTCCCTTTTCCTTACTTGTGAGGAAGACAGCCTGGTAGTGTTGTTTGGAATCTATTGCAACTGCTGTATGGAGATGAACAGTAATATATTATGTGTAATGACTAGAGGATTTGGTCTAAATGTGAGTACTGCTGTTATATTTCTGAACATTGCTACTTGTGCAGGGTTTGTTTGTACCTAATATTTCTGCATATGTTTCAGTCTGGTCAGTTTGTAAGAATGGCTCAAGGCTGCATAGCTATGCATATAATGTTAGGGGGTTTACAGTGTGCTTACCAGACATCTTTAGTCTGGTGATAATGTGTATCATACTGTGCTTATAATCAGTACTCAGTAACACTTCCTGGAGTACGAACCTTTCATCCCTCCAAAACGGGATTAGTTCATACAAACCCTGTAACATCAGCAGCTGTTCAATTATATAACAGCAACTATTTCACATAGGGCCACGTTAGTGTGCCTGTTTCCAGGTATGTTAAGGTTTCGGCAGATGTTCACACAAAAAGAAGAAACTGGTCTCACCACGATGAGCTTTGAAATAAAACTCCTTAGTCCTTGATGCAAAAGTAGATTTAAAACTTTGTATCTTTATTCCATGTAACAAAAAAGTTGATAAGCGCTTTCGCATAGATACAACTATGCTTCATCAGATAACTTTTAAAACCAAAACTCTCTATTTTAAAGGAAAATAGGCGGGAACTTAACTCATTAGGTTTTCAATTTAGCAATTAAACAATCGAATATGCAAATACTGTTCTCAAGACCCTGCCAACCTTATTCATTCACAAGTGCAGGAAAAACAAAGTAAGCATTTAACATTCATTGTTACTTTCTTTCTAACAACTAGGAGAATATGTATATTTAACAAGTGTAGCTATCACCCACTTATGCACATCACTTTTTAGAGCCATTCTTATAAAGAGCTACTTTAAAACGAACCTTGTTGTTTTACCGGAAACTCTTGTAAACACTTTAAAACATTTTTAGGCAACCCATATATCTTGAGTTTTAATGCATAGTCTTTAAAACATGGATTTTATATGATCTGCATACTTATATGTGCTAACTAATAAAATGAATAAACAAACAATCAAATAACACATAAATATACAAATTTATAAAAACTATATATATATATATATATGTATATGTGCATCTATAAAGAATGTAAAAAATATATATAGCTTATTTACATATAAATTACATATAACATAATGAATGAAATCATTATAAAATATATGCGTTCATTTGATATAAAAGACCTTAAAATGTTAAAACTGCACTGAGGTGAAACATTGTCACCTTACTAAAAATTATTTGCTGCATCAAGATCTAACTATGTCATGCACTTGGTTATTATACCCAATGTTTTAAGGTAAAGAAGCTGATATTCCATCTGAAAAGGTTTAGATTAACAAATGCACATTCTTTAGCAATATTAAATCACCATCTGTTATTTAATATAGGTTTGATGAAAACAAATTTATTTATGCCTGGAGGGATGTGGGCCCCCAGTCTCAAAATCCACTTTAATTCTGCCATGGCTAACATATTACTTGTGTCACCTCTTCTCTTATTCATAGGCACAATTTCTAAAATCCTAAAACAGAAAGTGTGTTCTTTGTTATCCTTTATGTGTAGAGCTAAGGCATTATTATCACTACCTTTCTTGATTTCGTACAAATGGTTATACATTCTATCAGTTAGCCTACGTTTGGTAAGGCCAACATAGAAAGCTGTGCATTTGTTACAAGTTGCTAAATATATCAGATTTTTTGTCAAGCAGGTAGCATGGAACCTGGGAGTAAACTTGAAGTCCAAAAACGGATGAGTGTATGCTTGTGATGTTGAAATATAGGAACATCTGTTACAACTCATGCACGGAAAAGTACCTAGTTTATTGTAAATAGTGATTGATGTACTATTGTTGTGAATGAAAGTATCACATAAAATTTGTTTCAAATTAGGACAATTCTCATACATAAATCTAGGCTTATCACCTACTATACTTTTACTAACTCATCTGTGATTAATATGTTCCAGTTCTTACGAATAATTTTTCAATCTGTTTCACATCACTGGTGTATTTAATGACATATTTCAAAACCTTAGAACTATGCTGTGGATACCTTATCCTTGTAAGTGTACCACTATTCTCATTCCTAATCCCCTTCTTTGGTGTTGCACTTATTATCACTTGATCCTTTATTATATCTCGTCTAATGCTTTTAACAAGTGCATGATCATAGCCTCTATCAATAAATAGACTCTCCAACTTGTCGGCTTCTTTGATTAATGAAGTATTGGACTTACAAAGTTTTGAGATCCTTATAAATTGGCTTTTTACTATGCCTGAAAATGTATGCCTCGGGTGCATACTGTCGAAGCTAAGCAAAGTATTAGTCCAACATGGTTTCCTATAAATGGAAGATGTAATGCTACCTTCCTCAGTCAGAGTAAGAGTCACATCTAGAAAATTTACCTTAGTAAATGAAGAGTCCATAGTAAATCTAAGGTAAGTTGTAGTGGTTTCCAAATATCCTAAGAACTGCTCAAATTCTTCCTTTGTGCCTTCCCATACCACTAATATATCGTCAACAAAGCGTTTATAGTATCTTATTTTGCTAAAAGTGGGATGGTCAAATAGATACCTCTTTTCCCAGCTAAAAAACACCAAGTTGGCATACGTATTAGCACAGGGGGTGCCCATGGCTACCCCCCATGTTTGTAAATAATTAGTATTGCCAAACAAGAAAACATTATTGCTAAGAACTAACTCGAGAAGTTGACAAATTAGGATAATCTTATCGCCTGTAAAAGACGGTTCACTAACCAATAACTCCCTAATAGCTTCTAAACCCGCTTCATTAGGGATGGAGGTAAATAAATTTTTTACATCCAGTGTCACCAAAAGGTACTTATCAGGTGATCTCTCTAACTTCAATTGTAGAACACTGTCTAATAAGTCATACAAATCCTTCAAAATGGATGGAATAGATTCCACAACTGGCCTAAGACTGTGTTCAATGTACTTGGAAATGTTTGAAGTAACCCACCCCTTCCCTGAAACTATGGGTCTCATAGGAATGGGTGTAACTTGTTTAGAATCTTGGGTAGTCCTTTGACTACCGGTATTAATGGATGTTCAATGAAAAAATAATTATGTAGATCAATATTGATCTGTCTACAATAAAGTAGATCATTAAGAGTTTCTTGTACATTCATAATGACTTTGTTACCATCATTTAAGCTAACAATCTTATAAGTACCAAAGTCAGAAAGTAAATCTAACATGAGTGCTGCATAATCCTGTGTGTTGAAAATAGCAATACCTCCTCCCTTATCAGCAGGTCTGATGACTATGTCAGTCATTGTCTTCATTTTAGTTAATGATTTAAATTCTGCTGAAGAAAGATTCACATAGGCTGCCCTCTTACTGTTTTTGGAAAACAAGGTATAAAAATCTATTTCACATGTTTTTTGAAAACTTTCTACACTTACAGATGGTATCGGAACAAAGTTACTTTTACGTTTAAAAGACTTATTACAATCCATGTTTGTTTCATTGGTGTCATTAAAAAACACTTTAAGTGAAACTGATCTACAAAACAAGCGTAGATCAAACAAAGTATCTGTTAATCTACTACATAGTGCAGGAATAAAATTTAAGCCTTTACTTAAGAGCGTAATGTCTGAGTCATCCAGTACAACGCTAGACAAATTATAAGGCATGACAGTCAATTTCTTGCTTTTCTCAAGTCTTCGTACCTTTCTCCTGTGAATTTTCGCTTCCTGGGTCCTCTGCTGCTTGATCGCCCCCTGTTGCGAGTAACCTGTTTTATGGGGTAAGGTAAAAAATGATTATCTTGTTTAGCCTTAGGTATCGCTCCTAAAGCTGTTCCTGTTGGAATATCCAAAAGAGCTTGTTGGTTAGGCGGTGGAGTCACAGAAACCACTGAGACTCGTTCCCTGTTATTACTAGCCACGGGAGACACGGGTCCTGTGTTCGGACCTGTGAGACGCATTGAAAACCCAGAATTGCTGTCTACGGGTTGGAAATTAACTCTTGAGGAAGAGGCTAGATCAACTGGTACGTCGTCAACACGCTGCCG